>NC_066583.1:53798950-54100004 GCF_024323335.1 Lathyrus oleraceus
GAAATATTTTTAAATAATTAAAAACAAATGCAAAATTAACTAAATCATAAAAAACATTAATAATGATCCAAAGAATAATTTTAATTCAAAATATGAAAGAGGAAATTATTTGAAAATTTTTAGTGAAACTCTCATATTTTTTGGATCAATATTAAAATTAATATGAATTAATGAAAATAAAGCAATTAAAATGAAATTCAAATAATCAGAAAAAACGTGGACCACTTGATCTCCCTCATTAATTGAGGTGGCAGATCAAGTGGCCACCAGCGCGTGTTTCATGGTTGTAGCACCTCAAATTTGCACCCATCATTGTACATACATTTTCATATTAGGTCATAGCGTATCATGGTCCACTGCATAGCATTGCATTGTCCCATTTGCCTCAAGTGCAAGCCAATCAAGAAATTAGGTCAAACTGATCAGGAGATCAGTCAACCAAGCAAGCAAGTGCATTTCTCAAGGAGCCAAGGCCCTAGGGTTTGTCCAACAAGTTCACATGACTAGAGGGTTCATTTTAAGTGTTAAAGTCAAGGGTTGAAGGCTCAGAGGTCATCAGTCAATGCACAGTCAACCAGAAACCCTAAAAGTCAACTGTTGGTCAACTGTCCATTTAATCAGTGATTTGATGATTGGAATTGGTTTGTGAGAGCTCATTCATGGCCAAATAGTCCTCATATATCATGTCAAACACCATCATGGAAGAATTTGAAGCCAGATCAAAAATTTCCAAAAATGGAAACTGGACCTGTAACTGAAACTTACCAAAAATGGAAAGTCTTGATCCTCAAAATTACTTCATGATACAAGCTTCAAATGAATTTTTGCCCAACATGAAAGTTGAAGATCTTGTTCTCCCATTTCCAAAAAGTCCAAGAACTCTCAATTCCCATGTGTGGTTGGCAAGTTATGATCGAATCGATTTCAGAAAATCTTGAACTCCAAAAGGCCATATCTCTCAAACCATTTGGCCAATTTTGGTGGGTTTTTTTCCTACAAGTCACATTTGATCCCCTCTTTCCAAAAATATAAATTTCATGTGCCAAAACTTCACCAATCAAAATGGCATTTTTTGACTTATCTCATTTAAATGCAAGTTTGACCAATGTTTGACTTTTTGATTTATCATTCTTTAAACCACTTGGCCAATTGAAATAGCTCAGAAATGTCATTTAAAGTATGTTTGCAAGCTCAAATTATGCAGTACATGTAAGCCCATGCTAGTTTGCTTGAACATTGGAAGAAGTACAATTTCACTCATTCTATCCATACTATCCACCATGCCATGCTTTGTACTCTTAAAACAGAAAATTAAAAGAACATTTGCTGTCATTTGGAACCTCATTTTGCAGCCCATAACCAACAGAAAAAAGAGGCCATTCCTTGCTTGCTTGAAATTGGGAAGAAAGTACCATTTCACCATATCCATCCATACTCCCATGGACCATACTTGGTACTCTAAAGCAGCAGAGTTTACTCATCTGTTTCTGTCATGGCCAGACCTTAATAGCAGCCCACATTGCACAGAAAATGACTGTTCCTAAAAAAACTTCATTCACCTTGCTTTGGCATTTGAGAAGAAAAGCTGTCAAGACTCCAAAGAAAAGAGCCATGCCTTGTACTGTCCAGCAGACTTTGATCATCATTTTCTGTCAAACCAATCCTAATAGCAGGCACAAAAACCACCTTGGACAGCACAAAACCAACAGAAAATTCATTGAGGCTAAAAATCACTTTGGCCATTTTGCTAAAAAACCCTGTCAAACTCCAAAGAGAAAGCTGGGCTCAATACCATATCCTCCATCATGTTTCTGTCATGAGTAACACTTAGCAGCCATCAACTCTGTCCAAAACACCAAAACTCTCATTCTAAAAACCTTCATTTGGCATTTTCTTCCAAAACAGTCCAAAACTTCCAATGAGCTTGGCCATGGATTTGCTTCACCCAAGGCAGCAGATATCATGATCATTTTCTGTCATGTTGATCATTAATGGCAGACACACAAACCAATAGAAATCCACTCATGCCTGAAAACTCCTTTGGTGCATTTTCATTTTCTGTCCAATAACTCAAGGAGAACAAAAGCTGGCTTGGCTTGAGGCAATATTTTCCAGCATTTTCTGTCATGGAAGACCATCTGCAGCCAACATAAACAACAAACACAAACCAACATAACAGAACTCATTCTAAAGAGCATTACCTTGCTTTTGGCCATTTCAAAAACCAGTCAAGACTCCAAAGACAAAACTTTGCCCTGCCAAAAGCAACTTAAAACAGAACATCAAAACATCATTTTCCTGTCATGGACAAGCCCTGCTAGCAGAGATAACACAACCACTTTCACTCATTCTCCAAAACCTCATCCTTTGCATTTTATCAAGATCTGTCCAAAAATTTCCAAAGGGACCTAACCTTGCTTTGACTGGTACAATATCCATTGATCATTTTCTGTCACCTAGCATCCATCTAACATAGAACAAACCTTGGTTCTTTCATTTGGCTCAAGAACTCACTCATTAACATTTGTTCCAAAACAGTCAAGAGCTCTCAATGAACTAAACCTGGCCTTGTTTGTTTCACCACCATTTCATCATTATAAACCAGTTGCAGCCACAAAACACACAGTAGAAAACCCTTGGCTCCCACTCTCTCAAAAACACACTTTGCATCTTTTCCAAAACTCAGTCCAAAACACTCAATGAACTAAACCTGGCTATTGTGTTCTCACCATCCAAGCATCATTTTAGACTCATGGCAAGCATCATTCTCCATCTGTAAGCTCCCCTCCTAGCACTGTTCTCAAAGAGCTCAACCATGGCAGATGGGATTTCAATCAAAACCAAGCATCCACAAGCCAAAGCCAACTTCACACTCATCATTTGAAGGCCTAAGGTGCAACTGTTTCACTTCAAAACAACCAAACAACGTCAAGAACACAACTGTCCTTCAATTTTTGGTATGAATTCGACCCCCCCCCCCTTTTGTTTAATCAATACATGATTTTAAAAGGTCTCTTGATGCTGAGTGTCATGATGCTTTTCTTTTTGAAAATGGATGCTTATTCATGAAGTTATGTCGTTTTGAAGTTTGATGATGCTTGTTTATTTTGCTCGATTCTTGACTTGTATGGTGTTTTAATGGAAACCAATGGTGGATTCATGCTTGTCATTGCTTGCTGGTCATTTGGGTATACTCAATTTTGATTTTTGGAAAAGTTTGTGAAATTCGATTGAAAGAGGGATGAAGGTGTTGAAACCCTAGCTTCAAAGTGCATTTGCCCAGATTTCTTCTTCCCTTCCACGTGCATGCATGGCCTTTTACTCATCAGCCAATAGAAACATTTCAAATTCTTGGCCAAAACGGCCGTGTTTTGATTAGTGGCGCAAAGAATTACCAAACTGCCATTCCACATTTTAATTTTAAATCATTTCATTTTTGTTTCTTCAATCATTTCATCCAACTTGCAAAATTCATAACTTGTCCAATTTTGATCCAAATCTAATGGGATTTTTTGTGTTGTGTTCATCATGATCTCTACTTTTTTATCATTATTTTTCCAGAATTTTTGGATGAGTGGTTTTTAAATGTTGCTAGGGTTTGTGACATGTGACCAATTCTTGTACACTTTGCCAAAACATTTGTGAAATGGTGATACTTTATCCAAGGGCTCCCAAATATTTTGTGCTTGAACTAGACACACTCATGGTGATTTTGGTGTAGAGTTTGTGAATTTATCTTATGTGGTTTGTGAGTTATGATTTTTTGAATTAGGGTGTGACAATTTGTGTCACACCATTGATGTCCAACTTCATGATTTTCATTACCATGCTTCTTGACCTCCAATTGATCTGATTTTTTGCATGAAACTACTCTTGCATGTCTAGTTTACATGTGAATTTTCTTGGAATTATTTGAGGCATTTCCTAATTGTTTGAGATTTTCTCCCCTGTTGACCAAAATGTTGACCTTGTGTGACACTTGTTCCCATTTCATTTGTGAAATTCTCATACTTTATTTGATGGACATGAAATTTGACATGTGATAACTAGACATCCTAATCTTTGCCATGGTTTTAGTCCCATTCATTTATCATACACCATCTCTGATTTATGATTTTTCTAAGTTGATGCATGTTTGGTTGACTTCTTTGAGCATGTTCAAAATTGCTTTGACTTTCTGATTTTCATTGACTGCCTTCCACTTGTCCAAATGAGATGAAATTTGACATGCATACCATGCTATGTGTTAGGATTGATCATGATTTATTTGGTGATTTTTGGAAATGTTTAAGATTGCTTTTGAGTTAAGTCTTGTTGTTGACTTCTATGAGCTTCTGTTTGCTATACCTTGACCTAAATTGTCCATGAAATGATGATGATGATTGATATGGATGTGAACCCAATTGGTTGTGTTTCTTAATGGTTTGAACATGATTTTGGATGCTTGCCCTTTGCTGTTTTGACTTTCTCATTCATTTTTGACCCTAGGCTTGTCCTAGTGGTCCTGATACTCACCTTTGAGCTCATGTTTTCAGGTTGACCATCGAATGGCCATTGAGACCAATTCTTTTTGATTGAGCTTGCTTGATTGTCATTGACTAACTTGTGTGTTTTTGTTGGCTTGGCTCACATGCCTTAAGCCTTGTGCCTTGCACATCCATGTGCCCCTAATCAACTGTTGGTGTCTGTTTCTTTTTGCTTTGTTTGAAGTTGCATACTAACATCTGCTTGACTGTTTCAGGTGCTTTTAGTTGCTTAGTTCCTTGTGAACTTTTTGCTTTGCTTTGCTTGTATAAGCAATTTGCATTGAGGTATATTTCTCATCTTCATGTAGTCTGGAAGACCTGGCCTGTTACTTGGCCAGGCAACTGTCTGAAGTCCTCCTTAAGAGGCAATGATTGTGGATGTTTATTTTTGTCCTTGCATAGAGTCAAAGTCCTCCTAAGTGAAGAGGCAATTGGCAGAACCCAAGGGATATGCAACCTATCCCCTGCTATTCTGTGTGTCATCTGCTTTGCTCACACCACTGTGTTGATTCATTGCAGATACAAACCCAAGATCTTGTACAATTGTACAGTTGAGTCAGTTTCAAATGTGTAGAAGGGTTCCCACTTTCTGAACCCACACATTCTTGTCTTAAGCTCTCCCAGGCCAGGGATAAGAGCTGTGAAGTCTTATCTTCACTCACCCTTCATCTGCTTCACCTTAGCCCCTCAATGGCAAGGTTAAGAGCACCATTTACCCAGTTCCAGAGGTTTGTTTGTTGAGGTTGATATGACCCCTCGACTAAAACCTAACCCTTGTTTGAGCCTCTTGTGTGCATATAGTGTGTGCTACTCGTGCTTGTATGTTTGTTTGACTTGCTTCCTGTGCAAGTTAGGGTTAGTTTAGACTTGCTTCCTGTGCAAGTTAGGTTTTGCTTGGCTTGCTTCCTGTGCAAGTTAAGTGTGTGTGTGGCTTGCTTCCTGTGCAAGTCATGACTAGGATAGGCTGGCTCCCTGTGCCAGTTAGCTAGAAACCTTAACTTAGGGATGATTTGCATGATAACATCTAGGCTCGAGTCGTAGTCTCCCTAGTTGTGTCTCCCTCTGTTATCTGGTTAGGCTAGTCCTTTATCCCTCCGTAGGGGAACTACATCGCCCTGATCTTCATACCAGATGAAGTATGTAGGCAGGAGATTGAGCTGATCTCTCCGGGCGCCCTTTTTCTTTTTGTGTGTGTTGTTTGACAGTTGCTAGGCTCGAGTTCCTGACTCCTTAGCAACTTGTTGTCTGTTTGTTTGACTGTGTGTTTGACAGTTATAGGCTCGAGTCCCCGACTCCCTATTAACCTGTTGTCTTGTTGTGTGCTTGGAAGCCGATGTAAGTCCATCGAGTGGCATTTGGGTTCCAGTGTGGGTTTGTTTAGGTTCGGATGCTGATGTAAGTCCAGTGATTGGCATTCGGGCTCCACGTTTGCCTTTGCTTGTGTTTGTTTGTGTGCGTGTCAGCCGAGCTACGAATGCTCTGATTCTTCTTTCGTCCGAGAAGATACGTATGCATAGGATGCGATATCTTAGCGAGCATGTGTCGTTTCCCCAGTCCGAACTACTTCGACTCTGATGTCTATGCCTGATAGACTAAGTAGGCCCAGGATGCGACATCCTGCCGAGTCAGTTTCAGTCAGTCTCTTGCGTTTCTTTCAGCCAGTGTGTGTGAGTATTTGAGCAGTGTTTAGCAACCAATTCTCCTTTCTAGTGTGCGTGGATCCCGTAGAGTACTACGGATGCGTAGGGGTGCTAATACCTTCCCTTAGCATAACCGACTCCCGAACCCATTCTCTTTGGTCGCGAGACCATGTCTTTTCCCAGGTTTACTCTGAGCGTTTCCTTTCCCTCTTTTGGGATAAATAACGCACGGTGGCGGCTCTATTGTTCTTTCTTTTCCCGCCGGTTTTTCGCGTGATGCGACAATGGTGCACTACAGTCAACGCGGCACAGGCTTGGTATTTAAAAGCAATGCGCGAGATTAAAACAATTTGAACCAAATCAATGGCTATGAACACATCCAGCGCATCGCCGGCGTCCAAAGGCCGGTCATCTTCTCCGGCGACCCTGGCCGGACTGGTTCACTCATCACCATCAAGAAAATGAAAAAGGAGGACATGATTTGAAAGAAAAAATGGCGTAAAGCACGAATTTGGCCTCAATTTTAACTAACTCCACATATATAGAAAGATATGAGGAGTTGAATTTTGAGGTGTGTCAACTGAGTTGCTTCGATTTGACCTCTAAGCAACTCAATCTTCTTGCCTACATTGGTAGGACTTCAGACAACCAAAGATCCAAGAGAATTGAGTGGAATTGAGAGAGAGAATCGAAGAGATAAAATTTTCTGGAAAATACCTTCAATGCAGGTCTGGATTCAACTGTTCTTGTTTTGGCTTGTGCTTGATCTTGTTAAAGGATGCTTGCAGAAGTAGTTTAGAATGCACAAAAGGTCTTGGATCCCTGGAGTTTTGAATCTCAAACTAGTGAGAATTCAACTCAATTTCCACAGGAAACTCTGAGGATTATCCTCTCAAATGGAAGGGTTAGGTGTTTGGGATCAAAGCTGGCGCGAAGGGGTCATCAATTCTGAGCATATGGAACTCTATTTATAGCTAGATCATGTGATATTTGCACCTTCCAAATGACTTTCCAAAATTGGTAATGAGTGATGCATGTGTGCATGGTCATGTACAGGCCCGTGAGATCATTCCATTAGGTCCATAATTGAGTGTGAGCATGTATGAAATCAACTTGGAATGCAAGGCAAATGTACATGGAAGCTTGAAGTTTGATTTTTGCCAAATGATGATGCAATGTTCATGTCATATGCAGCCCTATCAATTCTTGTCTAAAATGAATGAAATTGGACTTTTTGGAAATATTAGATCAAGAGGAACAACTTTCATGTTCAACACTTTTTCATTTGGAGCTTGGAACATGAAGAATTTTGAGGTGGCAATTTGGAATTTTCAACATGTTGAAATTTTTTCTAAGTGTCAAGCCATATATCTCAATATTCCACCTTGCTTAACTTTTTATGTGAGCTTCAAATGAGAAATGTGTCTTCATAAACGTTGTATCTCCTTCAAATACCTTCAAAATAGTCACCAATTTCATGTCATTTGGATTTGAAATGATAGAGTTATGTATTTTTGAAGTTTGGAAAAATCACTTGTTCAATGGTATAGGTCAAAAGTGACCTATAATGTAACCTCATATCACATGTTCAAAAAAATTTAAATAGCTCCCACTCAAAACATAAAAGTTGAAGTATACACCTTGAACTTTATTGTGCAACTTATAAATCTTTCATCTCATAAAAATAGAGCAAGTTATGGCCTTGGGAAATTGACTTTCAAATTAGGGTTTAGACAAAATGACCTATAATGTTTCAACATAGAAAATGATTTTCCAAGCAAAACTAGCTCTAGGTATCAATATGAAAGTTGTTTGGAATGTAATTTAGAGAAACTTTGATCTTGGAATCATTTTCATATGGTGAAAATTGTAGGATATAGGGTCTAGGGAGACCCAATTTTGATTAGATGAATTCATCTGGCCAACCACCATCAACCAACTTACTAACCTTCAATTCCTTTGAATTTCTTGGCTCATGGTAAATCATATATGCATAAGATGATGAATTTTGAAGTGTCCCTTGAGAAATTTGATCAATTGGTGAGATAGCTTGTTGGAGAAGTTATTCAAGATACCCAGTCAAACTAGGGTTTCCAAGGCAAATCACCCTCAAACTCTTGAAGAAAACTTGATCAAAAGAACATGTAGGAATCAATGGAACTCATATATGATGCTCATAACCATTCTTGGATCAATTCATGGTTGTGCTCTTTGTCAAGAGGGTCTCAAACCCTAGATATGGACTTGATAGACCAATGGGGACCATGCCCTACCTACAAAAGGGTTAGGCAAATGCAAAGACATATTTTTGTATTTTGGTTAGTAAAATAATAATATACAAGTATGATACAATCAAAAAGTGCTTGGTGATCTCTCCCAAAACAAACCCAATGAAAGGGGGGTAAGTAGGATGCCAAGGTATGATCCCAATGCTAATGCTTATGATGAAATTTCATGAGGGATCTTAGGGTCAAAATTGGGGTCTTACAGCTGCCAAGGTTAAAACCTTCATGTAGACTCAGTAGAATGGGCTTAAATAACAACATATAGAAACAAATTTTGGTCCCTAAGAGACCTCATGATACATATGATATGAATGCAAAAGTTAATGCTCTGTGGGGAAATATTGCCACAAAGGGAAAGAAATCGGAGAGACTGAAAGTCCACAGGAGTATAATGTATTATGTAAGGAAATCTCACTGGGAAGATAGAGACTCTGGGGGAAAAAAGAGTGATGCGTAGGCCAGTCTACGAATTAAAACTACCGGGGGACTCGAGGAATTCCATACAAAGATGGAATGACTCAGTCGGAGAAACAACAACATCTGCAGGGATACGAGTAAGTCAGGATAAAACTAAAGTACTTGAATTATGCAGGAAAAGTGATTTCACTAAGGAAATGCGCACTCAACTCGACTGGGGGAAGAAATAAACTTCAACACAGGAGGAGAAGAAATCTATTATCTACTACCTGTTATTGAGTAAGGAGATAATAAAGATCTGACAGAGAGAACATTCGTCATCGGTTAGATGAACATATCAAGGATGACTCGTTGGGCACCAACAGAAAGGAGTATTCATTACCGATTACAAGGTAAGAATAGCCTTGCTAGGGAAAACTGCAGAAAATAGGGTTTACAACTACCAGTTACTGGGTAGAAGACCAAAGGTGAGAGTATCTGTCATCGGTTAGGATGAACATATCAAGGATAAACTCAACAGGGAAGAATATCCGTCATCGGTTAAGATGAACATATCAAGGATAGACTTTCCTGGGAAATGTCAAGGAGGATACCCGTCATTGGTTAAGATGAACATATCAAGGATAAACCAACTGAACAAAAAGTAGGAATTACATCTATCGAATGCTGGATAGAAAACCATCAAAGAGAAAATCTATCACCGGTTAAGATGAACATATCAAGGATAGACTCTAAGAGGGGAGAAAATAGGAATTACATCTATCAGTTACTGGATAGAATACCAAGAGAGAGAATCCGTAACTGGTTAAAGTGAACATATCAAGGATAAACTCTGCGAAGGGGACAAAAAGCAGGATTTACAACTACCGGTTACTGGGTAAAAGACCGCAAAGAGAAGGAAACCCGTCATCGGTTAGGATGAACATATCAATGATTAACTCTCTGGGAAACAAGAATAGGAATTACAACTACCTTTTTACTGGGTAGAAAACCAAAGGTGAGAATATCTTTCATCGGTCAGGATGAACATATCAAGGATAAACTCAACAGGGGAGAGAAAGATATTCGTCATCGGTTAGGATGAACATATCAAGGATATACTTTCTAAGGAATAGATCCACCAGGGACTCTCCTGAGGAGAAAAATAGGGGTACTTTTGTCGGGTATTGGGCAAGAAGTAACAAACTAAGAAGAATATTACCAATTATTGGGAAATAAACTCTCAGGAGACTCAAAGCATTTATCTAGGTAAGAGCTAGACAGAAACAGTCAATCAAGACTCAACCCAATGAGGATATAACTCAAGGGGAGTGATTCCATCCAGATAAACAACTGGAAAGGAAACTAAAATAATAATCATCCACGAGGAAACAAACTCAGTGGGGAAGAGGAGAAAGGTTAAAGTCGTTATGCCTAAGGGGCTGACGCTCTACAATTGAGGGAGGACAAACACCGAAATTTGTATGGGGATAAAGTACCGTCATACAGAGAATGAGAATCTCAAATCGACAAGTTAATCAAATATGAAAATATGTAATTATGAAATTATGTATATGTATATGTATATCTATGATGATTATGCTGACAAAACAATCATAAAGGATACCAAGGTGTCGCAAAGAATTTGAATCATCGATACAATCCACGGTCAATCCACAAAAGAGGGAGACAACTGCTAGAGAACAGAGAAATCAACAAACCACAGGCTCAAAATGGCTGAGGGAGGAGATCTGCTGAGGAGAGGAGAAGTTATCGAGCTTGCAAGGAATTTTAGGTCAACATCATATCAAATGGGAGAGAACCATGCAGAAGATAAACACAAAACAGCTGCTCAGAAACCAGGAGGAAACTCTGACTGGGAGCGAGTCGGATGGCGACTGGTGGAGAAACCAATGCGCTGTTGATACTTCTTTTTTAATTTGCTTTGAAAATTTCTTGTTTTTATATGCTTTAAGAAAAATATTTTGATTAAAATTTTAAATTTTCAAAATGATCATAATAAAATTTAAACTATTTGCTGAAGTAAATAAGAGTAGAAACAATTGGATAAAAGCTCAACTTTATTTAATGGGATGGTAGTCTATAAATGACAAGACTCCACAAATTTTTACAAAGTTGAAAATGGTAATTTACATGGAAAAGGGTTACATTGAATACAAATGATCCTCAGTCCTTCTACTAACACTTGATATCCACTGTGCTCTTGGCCACTGCTGGAATGATGAATCGATGTCAACCCTTGTGCTCAACAAAGTCTCCAGAATTGGACGATCAATAAACTGCAGTTACTTGCCATAATCCCTAATTTTTGCATAAGTTGCCCCAAGGTGGGGTACTCAACTTATTGGGAAATCTTTTCTGTTTTTATGTATCTAACTTTTCCCTGGACTGCCCTTTCGGGTTTTCAATCCACCGAGACGCTTTTTTTTGCCTAAGCCGCCCTTTCGGGTTTTCAACTTAGCAAGTTGTTCTTTTCTTTTTAGGCAAAGTATTTCTTGACTGCATTTGCTATCACGGGACGAGTGAGCTCTTCACCATCCATAGTTGTAAGAATCAGAGCACCACCTGAAAAGGCTCTCTTAACAACATATGGGCGTTCATAATTAGGGGTCCATTTTCCCCTAGAATCTGGTTTGAATGACAAGATCTTCTTGAGCACAAGGTCACCTTCTCTAAACACACAAGGTTTGACCTTCTTATCAAAAGCTTTCTTCATTCTCTGCTGATATAACTGACCATGACACATGGCAGTCAATCTCTTCTCTTCAATCAAATTCAACTGATCAAACCTGGTCTGACACCATTCAGCCTCAGTCAACTTGGCTTCCATGAGCACGCGCAATGAAGGAATCTCAACCTCTACGGGGAGCACTGCTTCCATACCATACATAAGTGAGAAAGGGGTTGCCCCTGTTGAAGTGAGGACGGATGTACGATACCCATGCAAAGCAAATGAGAGCATCTCATGTCAATCCTTGTATGGTACAACCATCTTTTGAATAATCTTCTTAATGTTCGTATTCGCAGCTTCAACAACCCCATTCATCTTGGGTCTGTAGGGAGAAGAATTATGATGTGAAATTTTGAAGTCTTTGCAAAGAGCTTTCATCATATTGTTATTCAAGTTCGATCCATTATCAATAATGATCTTGCTTGGCACACCATAACGACATATAATCTTATTCTTGATAAACCTTACAACAACTTGCTTGGTTACATTTACATACGATGTCGCTTCAACCCATTTTGTGAAGTAGTCAATTGCCACCAAAATGAAACGATGTCCATTCGAAGCTTTGGGCTTAATCATCCCAATCATATAAATTCCCCACATGGAGAAGGGCCATGGGGAAGAGATAACATTCAAAAGTGTCGAAGGAACATGAATCTTATCAGCATAAATTTGACACTTGTGGCATTTCTTCACAAATTTGTAATATTCAGATTCCATTGTCAGCCAATAGTAACCTGCTTGCAACATCTTCTTCTCCATTGCATGTCCATTGGAATGAGTACCAAAGGAACCTTCATGCACTTTGGTCATCAACAAGTCTACTTCGTGTCTATCCACACATCTGAGCAGAACCATGTCGAATTTTCTCTTGTACAGCATATCACCATTCAAGTAGAAATTATCGGCTAAATCTGACTTTGGAGGAAACACTTAATATCATGATACCACGGCTTCTCGTCTTTGATCTCTTCAACAGCAAACACATGAGCTGGCCTATCAAGATGCATCACAGACAAATTGGGAACCTCATTCCAATACTTCACCATAATCATTGACGACAACGTTGCAAGAGCATCTGCCATCCGGTTTTCATCTCGAAGAATATGATGAAATTCAACCTTTGTAAATAAAGTTGAAATCCTTCTCGCATAATCTCTATATGGTATTAAACCGGGTTGATTCATCTCCCATCCACCTTTGATCTGATTCACAACCAAAGTTGAGTCTCCAAAGACATCCAAATACTTGATTCTGATATTCATGGCCTCTTCAAGCCCCATAATGCAAGCTTCATACTCTACCATGTTGTTTGTACACTTGAAAGTCAATCTAGCCGTAAATGGTAGATGCATGCCTTGAGGAGTAATGATCACTGCCCTAATGCCATTTCCATATTGATTAACAGCTCCATCAAATACCATGCCCCAACGGGAACCAGGTTCTGGTCCTTCTTCAAGCAATGGTTCATCATAATATTTCATTTTCAAGTACAAAATCTCTTCATCAGGAAAGCCATATTGCACTGACTGGTAATCTTCAATTGGTTGGTGAGCCACATGGTCAGCCAAGATACTACCTTTGGTCGCTTTCTGAGATCTCTATTCAATATCATACTCTGATAACAACATCTTCCAACGGGCAATCCTCCCAATTAAAGCACGCTTCTCAAATATATACTTGATTGGATCCATTTTGGATATCAACCAAGTGGTATGATTCAACATATACTGACACAGACGCTTAGCAGCCCAAGCCAATGCGCAACAAGTTTTCTCAAGCATAAAATATCGAGTCTCACAGTCGGTGAACTTCTTACTGAGGTAGTAGATCGCAAATTCTTTCTTTCCAGTCTCATCTTGCTGACCAAGAACACAACCTATACTATCTTCAAGCACAGTCAAATACATGATCAACGGTCTTCCTTCAATAGGTGGAGACAAAATCAGAGGCTCAAGCAAATATTCCTTGATACTGTCAAAAGCTTTCTGGCAGTCTTCGGTCCAATCACAGGACTGATCTTTCCGAAGAAGCTTGAATATAGGCGCACATGTGACAGTCTTGTGGGAAATGAATCTGGAAATATAATTCAAGCGGCCAAGAAAACCTCTGACTTGCTTCTCAGTTTTGGGCACATGCATCTCTTGTATTGCTTTGACCTTAGCAGGATCAACTTCAATACCCTTCTTGCTGACAATAAAGCCCAACAACTTACTAGAACGAACACCAAAAGTACACTTATTGGGATTCAAGCGGAGTTTATACTTCCTCAAACGCTGGAATAACTTCAACAAATGCTCAACATGTTCCTCTTCATCAATCGATTTAGCAATCATGTCATCGACATAAACTTTAATCTTTTTATGCATCATATCATGAAAAAGAGTAGTCATTTCTCTCTGGTAAGTCGCACCAGCATTCTTTAGACCGAAAGGTATCACTCTATAACAAAATGTTCCCTAAGGTGTAATGAATGTGGTCTTCTCCATATCTTCGGGTGCCATTTTGATCTGATTATATCCGGAAAATCCATCCATAAATGAAAAGACTTTGAACTTAGAAGTATTATCTACCAACATATCAATGTGTGGTAGAGGGAAATCATCTTTTTGATTGGCTTTATTCAAATCTCTATAATCGACACACATGTGGACTTTTCCATCTTTCTTTGGAACGGGCACAATATTGGCCACCCATTGCGGATACTCAGCGGTTACAAGGAAACCAGCGTCAATCTGCTTCTGCACTTCCTCTTTGATCTTCACAGCCATATCAGGATGCGTTCTTCTCAACTTTTGCTTGACTGGCAGGCATTATGGCTTCAACGGCAATCTATGCTCCACAATCTTAGAATCCAAACTAGGCATGTCTTGATAGGACCAACCAAACACATCTGAATACTCTCGAAGAAGATCAATCAACCCCTTCTTAACATCTTAACACAAGCGAGACCCAATCTTGACTTCCTTCACATCATCTTCGAAACCCAAGTTGACTAGCTCAATCTGCTCTTTGAACGGCTGAACGGTCTTTTCATCTTGCTCAAGAAGACGAGATAATTCATCACTCACTTCTACATCGCTTTCCTCCTCGGCCTCAAACACAGGGAATTGAAAATTTGGAGAAGGAGAAGGATCATTGTATTTAATGGGGTTAGGAACCAACCTACATAATAATTTGATATTTTGATTTTAGAGAAGTGAATTTGTGACCAAATATTATGCAGATGGACAATTATATTGTTTATTTATGTTTTTTGTGATTACCATTTTCAGAATAAAGCAAAAAAGTAAAAACAAACATCATAAATATGGATGAATAGAATTAATTTTATTAATGATCAATTTTAAAGTGCCCAAACAATGTTCACTTCTCCCTTAGGCATAGGAGAAGGATTTTAAAACATATAAAAGCAATTACTTAGATCGATGCAAAATAACAGGAATATCAACAGCAGTCCAATTGTTGCAAGCTTTTCAATGCGTCAGAAAATTGGTGCAGTCTTCCTCTTTCTCATCCTCTAGCACAACAACTAAGTGTTGTTCATTGCCATGAATGAACCCTCCGCTACGGAAGCTAAGTTGCATATCTTCAGTCCTTGCAGTTGATGAACCTTTCTAGAACCCCAAACCGGTTCTACCTTTGTTATTGGAGACTTCTACCATGCGCCCCCACTGATCAACATCGCCTTCTTCCACAATCTTCTTAGCATCTTTCAATGAGGACATAGGTGCTCCAACTCTTTTTTCAACAGCAATAGATAAGGCCTGGAACGGAGTTCCAACCTATTAGAGTTATATCTTAGGATATGAAAAATCAGCACTATAGAATAATTAAGGCCAGCCTTAATTTAATAGAATAAGAAAAGTTCAGCACTATAGAATAAGTAAGGTCATCCTTAAATGCAGAGCTTGAATGATTCAACTCTTGAATGTTCAACTCCTCTTGTATAAATAGAGCATCATGCTCCATTCCAATTCAATATAAAAAAAAAAATAGAATTAGTTTCTCTCTTTTCTCTTTTAGCTTTCTATCTCTTCTCTCTCATATCTCACTTTAATATGGTATCATAGAGCTTCGGTTCTATCCATGGCAGCGACTCCGGTAACTACAGATCCGGCCACCGCAGCGACTCCGGTAACTACAGCTCCGGCCACTACAGCATCTATGTCATTCCAAGTCAAAATCACAGAAAAACTTGATGAGAAGAATTTCCTACTTTGGCGCCAACAAGTAGATCCTTTCGTTAACACGAATAATCTTCAAAACTACCTTTACCTTCGTGACATACCGAATCAATATCTAACTGATAAAGATCATGCAGCTGCTCGTGAGAATCCAGCGTATCGCACCTGGATTACGCAAGATCAGTGGCTTATGACGTGGCTTCAATCCACGCTTTCACCTTCGATTCTTTCACGTGTTCTTGGATGCGTTCATTCCTACGAGCTCTAGGAACGTATTCTTGCGCATTTTCAAAAGCTTACACGTGCGAAAGCAAGATAACTACGAGCGGAACTCAGATCTACAAAACTTGAAGACAAATTTGTTGGTTATTACATGGTTCGCATCAAAGTTCTTGTTGATGCACTTGCTTCAGTTGGAGATCCAGTTCCAGATCAGCAACACATTGATGTGATTCTTGAAGGTCTTCCTCAAGACTTTGCCTCTGTTATTTCAGTCATTGAAAGCAAGTTTGATTCAGTAGAACTTGAAGAAGTTGAAGCTCTTCTTCTTGCTCATGAGATGAGATTCAACAAGTATAAGAAACACTCTCAAATGGAGGTGGCTACCACAGTGAATCTCACTCAAGCTAATTCTCAACCTGAAACTGATAACTCCAATAACAAGAACACTGAACAAGCTGTGAATTCAACCTTTAATCCAACCTATTCAAGAGGAGGTCGTGCATCTAGCCGTGGTGGTGGACGCGGCCGTGGGAGAGGTAGGTTCAACAACATTCAATATCAAGTTTGCTTCAAATATGGTCACCTTGCTGCTAACTGCTATCACAGGTTCAATCAACAGTTTCAACCTAACATACTTGCTGATTTTCAAACAATGAACCTACAAAATTTCTACAATCCGTATCAACCAATTGGTGGACCTCAGTTTGCTCAGCCCATGGTTAACACTTGGTCATGCCCAAGCTATCAACCAAGACTTGCTCCTCTCCCTGTTCCTCAGTCACAGATCACTCCCAATGCTATGATTGCTAACACAGCTTCAGTTCCAAGCAGTGTCTGGTTCCCAGACTCAGGAGCTTCTTATCATGTTACCAATGCCTCTCAAAACATACAGCAGACCACCCCTTTTGAAGGTCCTGATCAGATCTTCATTGGTAATGGTCAAGGTTTGCACATTCACTCTTCAGGATCTACTTATTTTCCCTCTCATTCTAAACCCAACACTCCATTAGCTCTTCATAATTTACTGCTTGTTCCTTCTATTACAAAGAATCTGATAAGTGTCAGCAAATTCTGTCTTGATAATAGAGTTTTCTTTGAGTTTCATGTTGATATGTGTTATGTCAAATCTCAGGCTACCAATGAAATTCTGCTCCAAGGTCGTGTAGGAAGTGATGGCCTGTACCAATTTTCCCACCTTCAGCTTCTTAAGTCTCCTTCAACAAGTCAAGTCTCATGTCTCACCTTAGACTCTAATGCTCATGTTTCAAGATCTGATTCCAGCACTAGTGATAAGGTTTCAGTTTCTAATCAAAATATATCAGCTAATAACTCATATAATTCTCAACATACTTGGCATTTACGCCTTGGTCATCCAAATTCTAATACTATGAGACTTGTTTTAGCTCAATGTAATATTCCTTATTCTAATAAAGCTGAATCTGTCTTTTGTTCTGACTGCTGTATGGGAAAGGCACATAGGTTGCACTCCCCTCAATCACAAACTCAATATCACTCTCCTCTTGAATTAATTTTCAGTGACCTATGGGGTCCTGCCCGAGTCAAATCCTCCCAAAACTTTACCTACTACATCACCTTTGTTGATGCATACACTAGATTTACTTGGATCTATTTGCTCAAAAATAAATCTGAAGCCTTAACTATCTTTAAACAATTCAAAGTCATGGCTGAATTACAATTTGGATTTCCTATTAAATATGTCCAAACTGATTGGGGTGGTGAATTTCGCCCATTTACAAAATTTCTTTCTGATCTTGGCATCATTCATCGTCTAATTTGCCCTCACACTCATCACCAAAATGGTGTAGTGGAGAGGAAGCATAGACACATTGTTGATCTTGGTTTAACTCTCTTGAGTCATGCCTCTTTACCTCTCAAATTTTGGGATCATGCCTTTTTAACTGCTGTCTACCTAATAAATAGGTTACCAACCATGTCTCTCAATCAACATATACCATATGTTGTCCTTTTCAATCAAAATCCTGATTATAAATTCCTCAAAGTCTTTGGGTGTGCTTGTTTTCCTCTCCTTCGCCCATACAACTCTCAGAAATTTGACTTTAGATCCCATGAATGCCTTTTTCTAGGGTACTCTACAGCTCACAAAGGTTACAAATGTCTCTCCCTAAGTGGTAGAATATTCATCTCTAAAGATGTCATTTTCAATGAGTCTAAATTTCCTTACAATGATACTTTTTTTCCTAATGTTTCTCTCCCCTCATCAACCATTCCATCCTCTTCTTCATCTAAAGTAACCCTTAACACACAAGCTCTCCCTAATGTTTTTCCCGTTCCTACTGCTTCCACTACCTCACACTCCTCTTCTTCTTCTCAATTCAATTCCAGCCACACACCTACTGCCTCTGTATCAGCCAACCCTATAACATAAACAGCCAACACTACTCCTACTCCTTCACCCTCTTCAAATGCCAACAATCAGCCCAATACTACCACTTCACCATCCTCCTCCTCTATTTCTGCTCCTAGGGATCCTAACCTTCAGCCTCTCCCCACCAATACTCATCCAATGACTCCTAGAACTAAATCTGGTGTACCCTTACCTCGTCTAAATCCTTCCATTTTTCTTGTCAATTCTGAGCCTAAGAGTGTTAAAACTGCTCTTCAAGATCCTAAGTGGTTTGCTGCTATGCAAGATGAGTATGGTGCCTTGATAAGGAACAACACTTGGTCTTTGGTACCACTGCCTGCTAACAGGAAAGCAATAGGCTCCAAGTGGGTTTTTCGTGTAAAGGAAAATGCTGATGGGACAGTAAATAAGTACAAAGTTAGGCTTGTTGCTAAGGGGTTCCATCAAGTCCATGGATTTGACTTTAATGAAACTTTCTCCCCTGTTATTAAACCGGTCACAATTAGAATTATTTTGACTCTTACTCTCACTTATAATTGGCCTCTGCATCAATTGGATATAAACAATGCCTTTTTGAGTGGCATTCTTGAAGAGGAGGTCTATATGATGCAACCCCCTGGATTTACTGCCCCTAATTCATCTCTGGTTTGTCACTTGCACAAGGCCTTGTATGGCCTCAAACAGGCCCCAAGGTAATGGTTTGAAAGACTCAAAACCACTCTTTTATCCTTTGGATTTCTGAACAGCAAGTGTGATGCTTCATTGTTCATCTACAAGCATCACAGTGCTGCCATTTATATGCTAGTTTATGTTGATGATATAATCATCACAGGGAACTCTCCTCCTCTCATCAAGCAAATTACTCAACAACTAAATCATGTGTTTTCTCTCAAACAACTTGGTGACTTGGATTATTTTCTGGGCCTTGAGGTGAAGAAACTGTCCAATGGTAATCTCCTTCTCACTCAATCTAAGTACCTAAGGGACTTGCTAATCAAAACTGATATGGAGAATTCCAATCCAGTTGCTACTCCTATGGCATCCACCACCAAACTCATCAAAACAGGGTCTGCTGCCTTGTCTGATGCCTCTCACTACAGGTCCATTGTAGGGGCCCTGCAGTATGCAACAATTACACGCCCAGAAATCTGCTATGCTGTTAACAAAGTATGTTAGTTCATGGAACACCCCTTGGAGTCCCATTGGCTAGCTGTCAAGCTTATTCTACGCTACCTAAAAGGCACTATCACCTCGAGTTTATTGTTCACTCCTGCCTCCACTGTTCCATTCTCTCTGCAGGCCTACTGTGATGCTGACTGGGCTGCTGACCCAGATGATAGAAGATCCACCTCTGGGTCAGCTGTGTACTTAGGCTCTAATTTGATCTCTTGGTGGTCTAAAAAGCAAACTATTGTTGCTCGTTCTAGTGCTGAGGCAGAATATCGCAGCTTGGCGCACACCACAGCTGAAGTTTTATGGGTTCAAACTTTGCTAGCTGAACTAGAAAATCCCTTGACAACTCCAGCCATCTATTGTGACAACCAGAGCACAGTTGCTATGGCGCATAACCCTGTTCTTCATGCAAGAACAAAGCATATGGAAATTGATCTCTTTTTTGTAAGAGAAAAGGTCCTTAATAAGTCTCTCACTGTCTGTCACATTCCTGGTGTTGACCAGAAAGCTGACATCCTCACCAAGCCTCTCTCAAGTTCAAGATTTATGGAGCTCAGCAGCAAGCTTAATCTGTCTGCCTCAAGTCAGCCTTTGCAGCCACCTTGAGCTTGTGGGGGAGTATTAGAGTTATATCTTAGGATATGAAAAATCAGCACTATAGAATAATTAAGGCCAACCTTAATTTAATAGAATAAGAGAAGTTCAGCATTATAGAATAAGTAAGGTCATCCTTAAATGCAGAGCTTGAATCATTCAACTCTTGAATGTTCAACTCCTCTTGTATAAATAGAGCATCATGCTCCATTCTAATTCAATATAAAAAAAATAGAATTAGTTTCTCTCTTTTCTCTTTTAGCTTTCTATTTCTTCTCTCTCATATCTCACTTTAATACAACCTCATCCTCAGCTTAAACGTAAGAGAAAGATGACAAATGGCAAACCAACGGCACCTTCTCTCCTCCAACAATCACAAGCTTGCCATTCTTCATAAATTTGAGTTTCTAGTGCAATGTGAAGGTAACAACTCCTGCCTCATGAATCCATGGCCTTCCCAACAAGCAACTGTAGGCCGGGTGGATATCCATTACTTGGAAAGTAATTTGAAAATCACTCGGACCTATCTTAACTGGAAGGTCCACTTCACCAATAACTATTTTGCGCGAACCATCAAAGGCCTTGACGATTACACCGCTATACCTCATAGGCGCTCCTTGGTATGATAGCTTTGACAGAGTTGACTTCGGAAGTACATTCAGTGACGACCCGGTGTCAACAAGCACATTTGACAAAGCATCCTCTTTGCAATTCATAGAAATGTGCAAAGCCAGATTATGGTTCCTTCCCTCCTCAGGGAGTTCTTCATCACAGAAGCTAAGATTATTGCAAGAAGTGATGTAAGCCATAATATGATCGAATTGGTCCACTGTAACATCATGTTCTACAAAAGCTTGTTCTAGAACTCTCTGCAGTGCTTCTCTATGTGCTTCTGAGTTCATGAGCAGAGACAACACTGAGATTTTTGAGGGGGTTGGAGCAGCTGCTCCACCACATTGAACTTATTTATTTTAATCAACCGAAGTACCTCATCATCATCGTACTCTTTCTAAACAAATCCTTACCCCCCAGCGCCTTCAATTCCTTGCTTAACTCAAGGAACTGATCTTTCATTTCATCCATTTTCTCGTAAAAATTCGGACCCTCAGACGGCTTGGAGTGATAAATGGTGTCCTCTACACGAGGTAAGGTGTGCACAACGGGAGGTGGCACGGACATGACCGGGCTAGATGCCGGCATGGAAGCAAATGTAGGCGCAAAGCCTTCAGGCACGAAGTTGGACGGCATTCCACAAGGGAATCCGGCAGGCATAGTAGGCGTGAAATGAGCGGTAATAGCAGGCATGGTAGAGGTAGCCACCTCTGAAATAACTGTCCTTGCAGGAGGAGTTGCAGGCGTTGGAAAAGCTTGACTCTGAGCAGAAAGAACTGACTCCATCATGGCAGTCAGGCGGGTGATCTTGTCCTTCAGCTCTCTGTTTTCTTGCTCTAAATGCTCCATAATTCTGAGATGATTGGCACGGGTGTTGTTCCGGTGAGTCAGCTTGGCTTCAACACAGAAGAAACACCAATGAGACATCTGGCGAAAGAGAAACCTACTTATGCATATGATGCATGAAATGCAATGCTTGATTTTTTTATTTTTTTTTTCAAGGAACTTACTATATCATTTGAAAACATATATATCAAAAATTGAAATAATTTTTATATGACCAAAAAATCTCTTTTCATTTATATAATTGGAAGGATCACACTGAGTACAATTTCAGAAACCAAATGAAAAATACAAGAGTAAAGGAGACTAGTCATCCTAAGGATCCCTAACAACATCAGAAGATCAGGCTGACGGAGTGTACTTCCTTCGAATGCGACGGATCTCGGTCTCAAAAGAAGCCTTCATATGAGTCTTCTCGAGGACAAGCTGGTCAATAATCTTCTTCCAAGCAACAGAAGGTTGAGGCATGCTAGAAGATGAAACCGCTGGCTCTCTCTGTCTCTTTGTCACTTGGTCTTCAAGTAGCTCAATGAGTCCATCTTTGTCCTTAGACTCCAAATGCAACTCTTCATGCTTCTTGCTCAAAGCACGGAAACGCTCTTCCCACATCTCCTTCTCTTGCTTCATCATAGCAAGTGCGTCTTCCAACTCCTCTACATCTTGGTTAGGGAGAGTTAATGGCTCAACCACAACCATAGACATAGGTCTTTCACAAGGATAAGGCATCTTCAACTCCAAAGCTCTCTTCTTCACCCAAGGAGTGTAAGCTTCCAAAGCTACACAATTGCACGGACGAAGCTCGGATCTTCCTTTCCTATGCACACTATGCCAAGCATGCACAATCTTCTGTTTCAAATGTTGGGGATCTTTACCCTCTTGATAGAAAATACCTTCTAACAAAGTGTTATTAGGTTTGTCTCTCAAGGGGAACCCAAGCTGACGACGAGCCAAATCAGGGTTGTAGTTAATTCCTCCTTGTGTACCAATGAGAGGCGCATTAGAGAATTCACCACAACTATCAATAATCTTCAAACTGCTTAAAGACGGATCATACCAAACTATATCATCATTAGTGAGAGACATAAGTCTCTGAGACCACCTTAGACATTGTTTGTTCTCCACAAAAGCAGGTGTCTGAGGCAAGTGCGAAATAAAACACTTATACAAAAGAGGAGTGCAACAGGCGATAGTTCCACCACCCTTAGAGTTCCTTAGATGCAAAGAGAAATATGTATCACCCAACAAAGTAGGCACAGGATTCCCAATCAATAAAAGTATAATGGCGTTAACATCAACAAAACCGTCAATGTTAGGGAACAAAGCTAATCCATAAATGAGCAACACAAGGATAGCTTCAAAAGCATCCACACTACTGGCTTGAGCAAAGGCAGTAGCTTCCTTGATGAGGAAATCATATGGAAACCCAAACAATCCTCCTTTCTTCATCCAATGAGCCTCTATCTCAGACTTCTTCAAGTGAAGAGATTCAGCAATAAGATTAGATCGGGGAACCTCCTTCAATCCACTAAAAGGCACTCTACTAGAAACAGGTATCCCCAAAAGATGAAAATACTCCTCCAATGTAGGCACAAGCTGATAATCTGGGAAAGTGAAACAACGGTAGAGAGGATCATAGAATTGCACCAATACACTCAAGAGTCCTTCAACCACATCAGCAGACAAGATGGACAAAAGCTTCCCATGACGTTGTTTGAAGTCCAAGGGATCTAATACAAAAGATGTTAGCTTCCTTAACTCTTTCAAGTCGGGACATCTGAAATTGTACTTCTTACTGTTCCTTCGTCCACAATCCATGGTCTGAAAATATTTGCAAATGATACCTTAGTTCCTTAAAATTTTCATGTGATGAATGTTATGATGGCATGAATGCAACAATCACAAATAAGGGATCACACGCAAGGCAAACAAAGGTCAAAGGATGAATCAAATCATTGTCAAGACCAATCATCCATTTTGATGGATTATGGTTTACACCTTATCAACACCCAAGTTCCATTGATATCGACAAGACTTGATTGGATCAACCAAGAATCAAGGGTTTGTTGTAAGTCACGAGCATGGAGTCTGGGTAAGAACCATCCCAAAGGAGTGAACTAATGATAAAAACCTGTAGATCATGTTCTAAAAAGTCCCTAGCGTCTTAATTCCATCTATCGGATATTACAGGTTAACATGACTGACTCATCGACCCATAATATTCTCAAGAGAAACTCGTCTGAGTGTAGTATCGTGTAACAACTGTGATCAAGTCTACACTTGAACAGTCTCCGCACTACGTCCTAAATAGGCCAAGAGGGGGTAAATGTTCTATGGTCCTCAGCTTCTCGGACCCAAATTAGAGATAGTAATACCTATCCACAAATACTTGTGCGACATTTCCAAATCTAAAAGAGTCTCCACTGAGCAGATGGATCTCAAGCCAACTTCTTAAGGACTACTCCACACAAGTCGAACATGACTATACCATCCTCCTATCTTAATTGCACTCAAGTTCGGGTTAGAACTTATCTCACCACTCAGAGATCACCAAGCACGACAGGCAGATTGTATCACACATACATATATACAAACATCACATATATACAAATATATACACACAAAAAGTAGGCTAAACCCACTGGAGACTACTCCCCAGCAGAGTCGTCATTTAATTTCTGTAGCGGTAAATTCATGATCATCAAGCTATGGATAAGCTAGAAATCAAATAACAAGAGTCGCCACCGCGCTTTTATTATTTCCAAGGGAAAAGGGAAAAAGTACGAACAAAACCCAAAAAGTAAGAAGTTTTCAAATCAAAACTAATAAAATGTCAGAGATTACATGTAAGGGGGTTGGTTACATAGAGGGAAGGTGTTAGCACCCAAAGTGTCCTAGGGAGCCCTTTTTGTGTGCATATGTATTTGGTACAAAAATGATGTTTACAAACAAATAGAATGGGGGGATGAGAAAAGAATTCATTAATTATATTTGTGTTTGACAAGTCCTTCGGACTTGTGCCTAGGTACCAACATAAAAAAAATGAGGGATCAAAACCTCGTAGTTCGTGATACAAATTTCAAAATGGATGCATTGCTTTTAACAAAAATTAAATTTGAAAGGCACAAAGACCTAAAAATGGTTTGAATGAGTTAGTTCTTTTTGGCTTTTTGAAAGTTTAAGTCAAGTATAATTAAGTTTATTTACAAGTTTGATTTAAGAAAAGAAGTTTGAAAATACAATGGCATAAGGTCAAAGTTTTTACCTTTTTGCAAAGTGGTCAAAGTTTAGAACAAAACAAGTTCAAGCAGAGAAGATTTTGAAAAGGGAGGGAGAGATTTTGAAATTAAAGAAATGGGGAGAAGATGAAGAGACTAATCCTATGCACAAAATTAAAAGTTAAGAGTTGAAAAGATCTGGCCAAATGGGTAGCAATCCAATAGACAAGAATGTCAATAGAAACCCAGAATTCCCTTGGACATTTAGAATCAAGTACCATACGAATGCACAATTGTATTATCTTGAAGAGCAAAGGCATCAAATAAAGATAGCCACATCCAAGCTTTAGACACTCCATAATCTTTTTCAAATTAGCCTATGTAACAGATGAATTCCACAAGTCACAGGTTCAAAATAACAGCTTCACAATGATCATGTTGCAGATGAACTCAGAGGGATCTTGAATGATGTGTCAGATGAAGTTTCAAATTGAAAGCACTTGATTTCTTAATAAGTTGGCATTGGACAAGTCCTTTAGCATAGGATTGTTGTCTAAGTTCTAAGTCCATTTGTCCAAGATCAAGCCAACAGTCCACACAAACATTTTTTAGGGTTTTTTGTTGTTATTATGTACATTAACGGTCAAAGACCACACAAACAAGCAAAGTATATACAAACAAGATATATCACACAATGTGGTCCTAGTGGACAAAGTGAAAATTGCATTAACATAAACAGTTAGAATGATATGAACAATGGCAAATGAATGAAGGCTAGAATTAAATGACATTAAAGTAAATGGCTTGAAATTAAAAGTTAGTTGTTAATGGGTTAGAAGTTAGTATTGTTTTGCTTTTGCTTTGCATTTTTTTAGACATTCTTTGGAGAACACTCAACCCACTTATCATAAGCATGGATCCTTGAGCCAAGACATCTTCCAAAGGAAGGGAAAAGGCCAAGTTTCCACACAATACCATGAAAGAGGGGAGACTTACAATCTCACTAACTAGAATGTTATGCCTTTTGTGTCACAAATTTAGCGATACGTTAAGCAATCGTAATTGGACTTATGTAGAAGTCACAACTATTTGAGGTCGGGCAATAGAATTTTGGTTTTAATGCATGTTAGAGAAATAGTATAATGGATTATGCTCATGAAACATACCACACACAAAAAGAATATGCAAAAGAGGTGGCATAATCTCATCCATACTTATGTTGATTTTTCAATCAACTAGCCTTAGGACTTTGAGATATCATAGGACAAATGAGATGGATGTATAAAGAAGGGGAATGAGATGAAGAGGGAGGAGAATGGATCCAAACTCAAATTGATCAAAGGAGGACTTTTACCAAATTAATATCATCCCTTCATTTTGGGAGATGGAATGTACATTCCATCAATCCCCTAAATCTAATGATATTAATTTGACAAAGTCAAATCAACCTTGACCACGGCCCAACAACAAGAGTCAAACACAAACAAGTCATTACAATTGGTCAACAAAATTATTTGGCATTTATTCAATTTAAAAATACTAAAATAAGGCATTTAAATTAAACATGGTTTATCAAATTCCTAAAACCTCATCAAAACATCAAATAAATGGCCATGAGATTTATCATAGGTCAAACAAGGTCAAAGGATCTTGGAGAAAAAATTTCAGAATTTTTAAAGACTTAGAAATATTTTTAAACAATTAAAAACAAATGCAAAATCAATTAAATCATGAAAAATATTAATAATGATCCAAAAAATAATTTTAATTCAGAATATGAAAGAGGAAATTATTTGAAATTTTTTAGTGAAACTCATATTTTTTTGGATCAATATTAAAATTAATATGAATTAATGAAAATAAATCAATTAAAATGAAATTCAAATAATCAGAAAAAACATGGACCACTTGATCTCCCTCATTAATTGAGGTGGCAGATCAAGTGGCCACCAGAGCGCGTTCCATGGTGCATTGCAGTCAACGCGACATAGGCTTGATATTTAAAAGCAACACACGAGATTAAAACAATTTGAACCAAATCAATGGCTCTGAACACATCCAGCGCATCTCCGGTGTCCAAAGGCCGGTCATCTTCTCCGGTGACCCTGGCCGGATTGTTTCACTCATCACCATCAAGAAAATGAAAAAGAAGGACATGATCTGAAAGAAAAAATGGCATAGAGCACGAATCTGACCTCAATTTTAACTAACTCCACATATATAGAAAGATATCACACATGATCTGGAAAATACCTTCAATGCAGGTCTGGATTCAACTGTTCTTGCTTTGGCTCGTGCTTGATCTTGTTCAGGGTGCTTGCAGAAGTAGTTTAGAATGCACAAAAGGTCTTGGATCCCTAGAGTTTTGAATCTCAAAACAGTGAGAATTTAACTCAATTTCCAAAGGAAATTCTCAGGATTATCCTCTCAAATGGAAGGGTTAGGTGTTTGGGATCAAAGCTGGCGCGTAGGGGTCATCAATTCTGAGCATATGGAGCTCTATTTATAGCTGGATCATGTGATATTTGCACCTTCCGAATGACTTTCCAAAATTGGCAATGAGTGGTGCATGTGTGCATGGGCGTGTACAGGACCATGAGATCATTCCATTAGGTCCATAATTGAGTGTGAGCATGTCTGAAATCAACTTGAAATGCAAGGAAAATGTACATGGATGCTTGAAGTTTGATCTTTGCCACATGATGATGCAATGTTCATGTCATGCGCAGCCCTAACAATTCTTGTCCAAAATGGATGAAATTGGACTTTTTGGAAAGGTTAGATCAAGAGGAACAACTTTCATGTTCAACATGTTTTCATTTGGAGCTTGGAACAAGAATAATTTTGAGGTGGAAGTTTGGAAATTTCAACATGTTGAAATTTTTTCTAAGTGTCAAGCCATATATCTCAATATTCCACCTTGCTTAACTTTTTATGTGAGCTTCAAATGAGAAACGTGTCTTCATCAACGTTTTATCTCCTTCAAATACCTTCAAAATGGTCACCAATTTCATGTCATTTGGATTTGAAATGATAGAGTTATGCATTTTTGAAGTTTGGAAAAATCACTTGTTCAATGGTATAGGTCAAAAGTGACCTATAATGTAACCTCATATCACATGCTCAAAAAAGATGAATTAGCTCCCACTACAAACATAATCGTTGAAGTAGACACCTTAAATTTGATTGTGCAACTTGTAAATTTTTCATGTCATAAACATTGAGCAAGTTATGGCCTTGGGAAGTTGACTTTCAAATTAGGGTTTAGACTAAATGACCTATAGTGTTTCAACATAGAAAATGATTTTCGAAGCAAAGTTATCTCTAGGTCTCAACATTAAAGTTGTTTGGAATGTCATTTAGAGTAACCTTGCTCTTGGAATCATTTTCATATGGTGAAAATTAAAGGAGATAGGGTCTAGGGAGACCCAGTTTTGATCAGATGAATTCATCTGGCCAACCGCCATTAACCAACTTGCTAACCTTCAATTCCTTTGACTTTCTTGGCTCATGGTAGATAATATATGCATAAGATGATGAATTTTGAAGTGTCCCTTGAGAAATTTGATCAATTGATGAGATAGCTTGTTGGAGAAGTTATTCAAGATACCTAGTTAAACTAGGGTTCCCAAGGCAAATCACCCTCAAACTCTTGAAGAAAACTTGATCAAAAGAACATGCAGGAATCAATGGAACTCATATATGATTCTCATAACCATTCTTGGATCAATTCATGGTTGTGCTCTTTGTCATGAGGGTTTCAAACCCTAGATATGAACTTGATAGACCAATGGGGACCATGCCCTACCTACAAAAGAGTTAGGCAAATGCAAAGACATATTTTTATATTTTGGTTAGTAAAATAATAATATACAAGTATGATACAATCTCAAAGTTCTTGGTGATCTTTCCCAAAACAAATCCAATGAAAGGGGGGCAAGGAGGATGCCAAGGTATGATTCCAATGCTAATTCTTATGATGAAATTGCATGAGGGATCTTAGGGTCAAAATTGGGGTCTTACAGTATAAACCACAACCATAGTCACCCCCTTCAGCTTCAGGATCTCTGAGTAATGCCTTTTGGTGATATACTAATCCCCCTGGATAACCCTCACTCTTCCATCGGGAAGTGGTTATTTCATGCACAAATATAATATGTACATGGTGGCTCAAAGATGTTTGAAAGCAGATCGCTATATAATCATGATATATTAAGAAGGTGCATCTATAACAAGATATCTTACCTTCATTACTCTTGCACTCTCCTAACTCTAAACATGATATTCAACTTAATATAACCTTTTACCTGCAATTGTTCACCTGAGAGTCGTGGAAGGATCGTATACCACCTTAATGTTGTATCTCTGAAGGTGGTAGACAGAAGCTTGCATTTCAAGGAATCAGAGGCTCCAATGATTGTCATCTACGTGTTAATGAAGGAGACATGTTCCTAGAGGTCGCTGCTGTAACACCCTTCTAAAATACCCCAATTAATTAATAACAACAACAAATATATATATCAGAGTAATCATGCACCAAGGGTGTCACACAACATTTCACACCATAAAAACTGTCATGCTCTTTATTTAATCAAAATAAACATTTTTGTTTTCATAATTCGCAACGGATAGAAATTAACTCAACCATTCCAACAGTATAACATATTACAGATAAAAAGGTTCGACAATCCATAATAAAACAATTAAAACATCCCGTCCCGATGTTACATCTATCAGAGCATGACCCACTTAGGAGACTACACTAGACTCCAAGCATTAGCTTCTACTCAACTCATTGCTCGTTACCTGAAAAATAGTTGTAAGGGTGAGTTCCTCAATCGATATAACAAACATTATAATTTATCATGTTATGTTAAGTAATTTAACTCATTAATCACCCTAATCGTATCATGCATTCAGTAACGGCACACCAACTCAAATATCATACTCAATAACAACGTAAAATGCAACTCAATAACGACATAAAATGCACTCAATAACAACATAAAATTCAACTCAATAACAACATAAAATGCAACTCAATAACAACATAAAATGCAACTCAATGAGACTCGACTCGTCATGCATGTGGTACCATTCGGAGTAAAACTCCCAACTTAAAATCATTGCCATTTTAGTGGGCATCAAGGCATAAGCCTTCAACTTTCAACTTAAAATTTGCCAATCCAGGCCAACGTGGTGTGAGCAAAGCTCCGACTTAATGCATATGAATGTACATGGCACATACGACTTTAAAATTTCGACAACATAATAACAACAACAACACATCAATGTTTTCAACAAAATCAACTTATAATCAACTTTGGCTCACCAAGCCTACAACTCAGTATTTTCAACAACTTAACACAACTTATCAACATATTTATATCAACACTTCATAACATAAACTCAACAAAATTACTCATCGCAATCAACGAGAATAGGCCAATCACCAATTATGTTCACAACATTAAAATATCAAATTTTCCAATTTCCAACAGTGTTAACCGGTTAACGCCCTGGGTTAACCGGTTAACGCAGGCAAAACAGCAGTTCCTGCGCTAACACAAGGCAGAATGCAGAGTTCTCCGCATTTTCCGCCGTTGGAGGACTTCCGGACCTCCGATTCAACTTCCGTAAAAAGCTACATTATCGGAAAATCACGACACATACAATTATCGATTCAATTTCAGTTTTCCTACAACTTATTCACCACAATTTTCTCAGCATTCTAAATCCCAATTAGGGTCAATTCAATGGTTTATCACTACCCACTACATGTTAATCTATAATACCCATTAAACGACGATAAACCCCCCTTACCTGAGATAATCCGGCAATCTCTAAGCTTCGAGCTTTTCCGTTCTTCAACCTTTGCTCTCTAGCTCTTCCTCTTTGCCCTTTCTCCACTTTTCACCTTTCAGCCACTTCTCTGTTTCACGTGAAAACTCTTTACCAAAATGAAATCCCTTTTTCTTATTCCAACTTATATATTTTCCAATAATTATTATTCCAAATAATAATAATAATAATAATAATCCAATAATTCAATTTATTTAATTAAATTAATAAATATATTATTAACTTAATTTAAATAATTCTCTTATTTTATTCGGGGTGTTACAACTCTCCCCCACTAAAAGAGTTTTCGTCCTCGAAAACATACCTCAAGCAGATAACTCTGGATAAGACTCTTTCATCTGACTCTCCAGTTCCCAAGTCACATTGCCACCTGCTGGTCCTCCCCAAGCTACCTTCACTAAGGCAATCTCTTTACCCCGCAACTGCTTCAACTCTCGATCCTCAATCCTCATAGGTGATATTTCAACAGTCAGGTTATCTCTCACTTGTAGGATCACATGCGACGGATCATGAATGTACCTCCTCAACTGAGACACATGGAAAACCTCATGCAAATTCGCAAGTGACGGCGGTAAAGCGATACGATAGGCTACCTCTCCTATCCTCTCCAAAATCTGATAAGGACCAATAAATCGAGGTGTCAACTTCTTTGACTTCAAAGCTCGACCAACCCCAGTTATCGGAGTAACACGAAGAGACACATGATCTCCCTCTTGGAACTCAAGTGACTTCCTTCTCTTGTCATGATAACTCTTCTGACGACTCTGAGCAATTCTCATCTTATCCTGAATCATCTTAATCTTTTCCGTAGTTTGTTGAACAATCTCCGGTCCAACCATAGCACTCTCACCGGACTCATACCAACATAACGGTGTCCGACATCTCCTACCATACAAAGCTTCAAACGGCGCCATACCAATGCTCGAATGAAAACTATTGTTGTAGGTAAACTCAATCAAAGGTAAATAACAATCCCAAGCACCTCTCTTTTCCAAAACACAAGCTCTCAAAAGATCCTCTAGTGACTGAATCGTCCTCTCAGTCTGACCATCAGTCTGCGGATGATATGCAGAACTCAATCTCAGCTTAGTTCCCAAAGCCTTCTGCAAACCTTCCCAGAACTTCGATGTAAATCTAGGATCTCTGTCCGAAACAATACTCGACGGAATACCATGCAAACTTACAATCTTCTCAATATACAACTCAGCTAATTTCTCTAACGGATAATCCATTCTAATCGGAATGAAATGAGCCGACTTCGTCAATCTATCCACAATCACCCAAATAGATTCAAAGTTCTTACTTGTCCTCGGTAAACCAGAAACAAAATCCATACTGATACTATCCCACTTCCACTCTGGAATAGCCAACGGTTGCATTAGCCCAGACGGCTTCTGATGCTCAATCTTTGACTTCTGACAAGTCAAACAAGAATAAACAAAACTCGCAATTTCTCTTTTCATTCCCGGCCACCAAAATAACTTCTTCAAATCATGATACATCTTCGTAGCTCCAGGATGAATACTCAACACACTACGATGTCCTTCTTCATGAATACTCTTCTTAAGTTCGGTAACATCCGGAATACACACCCGACTACCAAATTTCAAAACACCATTCTCATCAACTCTGAATTCGCCATCGTGACCTTGATTCACTAGAGTCAACTTATCAACCAAAAGCACATCGGATTTCTGACCCTCTCTGATCTCATCCAGAATACCACTTGTTAACTTCAACATTCCCAATTTAACACTATTGTGAGTACTCTCACACACCAAACTCAAGTCTCTAAACTGCTCAATTAAATCCAATTCCTTAACCATTAGCATAGACATATGTAATGATTTCCGACTCAATGCATCAGCCACTACGTTTGCTTTACCCGGATGGTAATTCAAACCAAAGTCATAATCCTTCAGAAACTCTAACCATCTTCTCTGTCTCATATTCAGCTCTTTCTGATCAAACAAATACTTTAAACTTTTATGGTCACTGAAAACCTCAAATCTTGACCCGTACAAGTAATGCCTCCATAACTTCAGAACAAATACCACAGCTGCCAACTCTAAATCGTGCGTCAGATAGTTCCTCTCATGAACCCTCAACTGTCTTGAAGCATAAGCTATAACCTGCTTATTCTGCATCAACACACCACCCAAACCCAACAATGAAGCATCACAGTAAACCACAAATGGTTCCGACGAACTCGGTAATATCAGAATAGGAGCAGTAGTTAACCTTCTCTTTAACTCTTGGAAACCTTCTTCACATTTTGAGTCCCAAACAAACGCTTGCCCCTTTCTGGTCAACATCGTCAACGGTAACGCCAACTTAGAAAATCCCTCAATGAACTTCCTATAATAACCAGCCAAACCAAGAAAACTTCGAATCTCAGCAACTGACTTAGGAGCTTCCCACTTAGATACCGCTTCTATCTTAGAAGGATCAACAGCAACACCACCTCTTGAAATCACATGACCAAGAAAACTTACCTCTTCCAACCAAAATTCACACTTGGACAATTTAGCAAATAACTTCTTTTCTCGTAGAACTCCCAAAACCACTCTCAATTGTTCAGCATGCTCTTCTTCAGATTTCGAATACACCAAAATATCATCAATAAACACCACAACAAACTTGTCTAGGTACGGATGGAAAATCCTATCCATATACTCCATAAATACTCCAGGCGCATTAGTCACACCAAAAGGCATTACAGAATACTCATAATGTCCATACCTTGTTCTGAAAGCAGTCTTCTGAATATCCTCAGTTTTCACACGTATCTGATGATACCCAGATCTCAAATCTATTTTGCTGAACACACTTGCACCAACCAACTGATCCATCAAATCATCAATCCTCGGTAAAGGGTACCGATTCTTGATCGTCACTTTATTCAGTTGTCTGTAGTCCACACACAACCTCATAGTACCTTCTTTCTTCTTAACCAATAACACTGGTGCACCCCACGGTGACACACTCGGACGAATAAATTTCTTATCCAACAGATCTTCCAACTGACTCTTCAATTCAGTTAACTCAACAGCAGACATACGGTACGGAGCCATCGATATCGGTCTAGTACCAGGTACCAAATCAATCGAGAACTCAACTTCACGCTCTGGCGGCAATTCATTCACCTCTTCCGGAAACACATCAGGAAAATCACACACCACGGCTAGATCGCCAATCACCAGTTTATCTTTAGCCTCCAAAGTCGCTAACAGCATAAACAACTCTGCCCCATCAGCTACTTCCTCATTCACTTGCCTTGCTGATAGAAACAAACTCTTTCCTTCCTCAATCTCAGGAAAGACCACAGTCTTATCAAAACAATTGATAGAAACTCGGTTAAACACCAACCAGTTCATACCCAGAATAACATCAATCTGCACTAGTGGAAGACACACTAGGTCCATCCCAAAGTCTCTACCAAAAATACTCAAAGGACAATTTAAACAAACCGAAGTAGTAGTCACTGAACCCTTCGCAGGAGTATCAATTACCATACTACCAAACATCTCAGATATCTCTAACTTAAGTTTCACAGCACAATCCAAAGATATAAAGGAATGAGTCGCACCTGTGTCAATAATAGCTACAAGAGGAAAGCCATTAATATAACACGTACCTCGGATAAGTCCGTCCTCACTGGAGGTTTGAGTTCCGGTCAATGCGAACACCCTTCCAGTCTGAGATTTCTTTGGCTTCTGACACTGACTTCCAATATGTCCTTCTTCGCCACAATTAAAACAAATCACTTCCTTGTGCTTGCAATCAGCTATTGCATGACCAATCTTACCACAGCGAAAACACCTCTTTACTTCAGCAGTGCATACATTACTCTTATGACCAGCCTGACCACATTTGAAGCAAACTATACCAGCAGGAGCACCTCCCCCACTAGCTCTCTGAGCCGGAGCAGCTCTTTGCTTCCCTTTTCCAGCTGGAGCATCATACGGCTTGCCACGGTTTTGATGTTGCTTGCCTCTACGATCACTGACAATCTTGTAATGAGCATTATTGTCTTCTTCAAATATCCTGCAGCTATCAACCAATTCAGTAAAAATGCGTATCTTCTGATACCCAACAGCCTTCTTAATTTCAGAGCGCAATCCATTCTCAAACTTGATGCACTTTGAAAATTCAGCACCAGCACCAGTGTAATGAGGATAAAATTTGGACAGCTCCACAAATTTTGCAGCATAATCAGTGACAGACATGTTTCCTTGCTTCAGCTCAAGGAACTCAATTTCCTTCTTACAACGGACATCTTCCGGATACTACTTTCTCATGAATTCCCTACGGAATACATCCCAAGTAATGGCTTCACCTGCCACAGTCAACCTCTCGTGAGTCTCTAGCCACCAGTCATCAGCTTCGACTGCTAGCATGTGAGTACCATACCGAACCTTCTGAGCTGGAGTGCAATCCATAACACGGAAGATTCTCTCAATCTCTTTCAACCATCCCAAGGCTGCATCTGGATCATTCTTTCCTTTAAACACCGGCGGATTCTCTCTTTGAAAAGTCGCCAAGCTACGTGATCCAGCATCTCCACCAGCATTTGGCAAGTTCTGCACAGCTTGTGCCATCGCTTGCATTGCGGCAGCCATTGCAGCGTCATTCCTTCCAGCCATTTCAACTTATCAATACAACACAACTTAAAGTTAGATTAGTAGCAATTACACAATTGTTAGACAGTAACGACACGACAACTGGCCGGACAGACCGACCTGCTCTGATACCACTAATGTAACACCCTTCTAAAATACCCCAATTAATTAATAACAACAACAAATATATATATCAGAGTAATCATGCACCAAGGGTGTCACACAACATTTCACACCATAAAAACTGTCATGCTCTTTATTTAATCAAAATAAACATTTTTGTTTTCATAATTCGCAGCGGATAGAAATTAACTCAACCATTCCAACAGTATAACATATTACAGATAAAAAGGTTCGACAATCCATAATAAAACAATTAAAACATCCCGTCCCGATGTTACATCTATCAGAGCATGACCCACTTAGGAGACTACACTAGACTCCAAGCATTAGCTTCTACTCAACTCATTGCTCGTTACCTGAAAAATAGTTGTAAGGGTGAGTTCCTCAATCGATATAACAAACATTATAATTTATCATGTTATGTTAAGTAATTTAACTCATTAATCACCCTAATCGTATCATGCATTCAGTAACGGCACACCAACTCAAATATCATACTCAATAACAACGTAAAATGCAACTCAATAACGACATAAATTGCACTCAATAACAACATAAAATGCAACTCAATAACAACATAAAATGCAACTCAATAACAACATAAAATGCAACTCAATGAGACTCGACTCGTCATGCATGTGGTACCATTCGGAGTAAAACTCCCAACTTAAAATCATTGCCATTTTAGTGGGCATCAAGGCATAAGCCTTCAACTTTCAACTTAAAATTTGCCAATCCAGGCCAACGTGGTGTGAGCAAAGCTCCGACTTAATGCATATGAATGTACATGGCACATACGACTTTAAAATTTCGACAACATAATAACAACAACAACACATCAACGTTTTTAACAAAATCAACTTATAATCAACTTTGGCTCACCAAGCCTACAACTCAGTATTTTCAACAACTTAACACAACTTATCAACATATTTATATCAACACTTCATAACATAAACTCAACAAAATTACTCATCGCAATCAACGAGAATAGGCCAATCACCAATTATGTTCACAACATTAAAATATCAAATTTTCCAATTTCCAACAGTGTTAACCGGTTAACGCCCTGGGTTAACCGGTTAACGCAGGCAAAACAGCAGTTCCTGCGCTAACACAAGGCAGAATGCAGAGTTCTCCGCATTTTCTGCCGTTGGAGGACTTCCGGACCTCCGATTCAACTTCCGTAAAAAGCTACATTATCGGAAAATCACGACACATACAATTATCGATTCAATTTCAGTTTTCCTACAACTTATTCACCACAATTTTCTCAGCATTCTAAATCCCAATTAGGGTCAATTCAACGGTTTATCACTACCCACTACATGTTAATCTATAATACCCATTAAACGACGATAAACCCCCCCTTACCTGAGATAATCCGGCAATCTCTAAGCTTCGAGCTTTTCCGTTCTTCAACCTTTGCTCTCTAGCTCTTCCTCTTTGCCCTTTCTCCACTTTTCACCTTTCAGCCGCTTCTCTGTTTCACGTGAAAACTCTTTACCAAAATGAAATCCCTTTTTCTTATTCCAACTTATATATTTTCCAATAATTATTATTCCAAATAATAATAATAATAATAATCCAATAATTCAATTTATTTAATTAAATTAATAAATATATTATTAACTTAATTTAAATAATTCTCTTATTTTATTCGGGGTGTTACAGCTGCATCCATCAAACTTAGTTGGGAAGGGTCGCTTGAAGTTCTCTAGATCTGGTATTCCCATATTTCATCAAAGAGATGTTAAGGTTCTATAACTTCAGTCTCCTCCGTAGGGTCAACCTTATACAGGTGTTGTTTAATATGTAGGGTGTTATGCTCCAGAGTCTGATTCTGGAGAAGTAAGTCATCCATGGAGATAAGTGTCTCCTATATGACGTCTTTATCATCAGTGCCCTATTATTTGGAGCTTCTACCTTCTTGTTCACGATATTGGATAGTGGGATAGAAGATGTGAGTAACAATCTGACAGTCTGATGCAATGGTGGCCTAAGTCAATAAGCGACCCATATTGGGCACCAATTGTACTTGCAAGAAGTACAATGAGTGACAACCCCTAGCGATGTAAGGTTGTTTAGGGTTTAGGATTTTTGTGGTGTTAGAGCAATCTCGTGCAGGGATGATGAGAAGCTTTGTATATGAGGGTTTGTTGAGTAAATTAAATGTCCTTCATAAATTTAATGGTTGATATATTTATAAGAACCTCTTGGGCCTGAGACTTAGAACCCAAGAGCATGGTTACAATTTCTTTATCTTAATAAAGGTAAATGGTATTCCCCTATTGTCCTAGAGAACGTGGCTTCTCTCTTTAACTGCTTGTCTCACACCGTTATGAGATACGTCATGCCATTCCCCATGTTTTCATAAATGGGCGAGTAATATAAATAACATGCGATATAATTAGATAGTGGACACACATTTCAATAAATTGGCGACTAGGAAGCATGTTGGGCAATATGTTGTATCACCTATTCTTAGAGAACATTGTTTCGCCTCATGTAGGCCCTTTACAAATATATCAATACACAAATATATTAAGAATTTAATTTTTGGGACAAATAAAAGTAACAACCGCGTTAATAGTATCAAATAAAATTGATATATCACTTAGAATAAACAAAACATAATAGCAAAAATAAGAGAAAGAATCAGAGTATATAAATATTATTAATCTAATTCAGTCAAGTTGGTCTACTCTGATAAAGATGGCAACACTCATATATGTTAATAATCAAAAGTATTAAATAAGATGTTATAAATAAATTACTAGAAAATAGATTTTCAAGTTTATAAGAACACCTTTTATTTTCTATTCAGTTTGTGATTTAATCTCTCATTTTCTTAATACATGATTTGCACACAATTTTAATGCATTTAGGAGTGATTCTTAAAAATTATAGGCAAAATTACATCAGGGGTCCTTTAAGTTTTTTATTGTAACAACTCAGTCGTTTAAGTTATCAAACATGTACACTGTTACCCTTTTTTAAAAATTCCATTTCAAAAATGAATATGTGGCATTAACGTGAGTAAGGTGTTAGTGATGGTGATGACATGTGATTTTTTTTATTTTTTACGTTTAAGTAATTACCCAAAAGAACCCTTTCTTCTTTGTTTGGGAAAAATTCATATCAATTCCCTAGTTTTGTATCCTTATTCTCCCTTCAAATATTTCTTCTCCCTTCTTAATCAATGGCTTCATATTGTACCTATGAATCAAATCCACGAAGTCAGAAATCTCAATCCTTTATTTCGAGTGCAACTCATGGTGAAATCGCACCAAGATGTCCTTGTGGAGCCAAAGCATGAATACGAATAGTTAGGAAGAAAGGAAGAAACATTGGGAAGCTCTTTTGGAGTTGCAGATACTTTGTGGTACATTTATTGCTATATTCTTCTCTAGCTTTTATGATTTGGCAGAAATTAACTTATGGGTTATGGATGTTATATGTTAACAGAATGAATGTGCTAATTGTGGATGCAATTATTTTGAGTGGTATGAAAGAGAATACAATGATGAAGTACAACCAGAAATACAATAGTCACAACCTTTTACATGTCCAAAAGGATGTAAAAATTAACACACTTAGAAGGGTCATTAAGAAGATCCATGAAGATGACAACTATACTAAAGAGATTATGAAGAACATGTTGAAGATGTTGAAGATGCTAGTCTTTGTCATAATTTTTTTAGTTTTTATTTTTGTACTGTTGATGTGTATTTTGGTCAATAAGTGGTGATTATGATTAATGTTGATGTTAGTATTGTAATACATGTTGTTAATGTTATGCAGTAATCACTTTGTTAATTTGTAATTTTTCCTTTCTTCGATCTTGATGTTTAGATTAGGTCAAATTTTATGTTGCAGTAAGCACTTTTTAATTATACAGTGGTTAGATTCTGTCCAATTTTATGTTGCAGTAAGGATATATTTTATCACACTAAAGAAAACACAATGGATATGTTTGTTACACTAAAGGAAACATCAAGGACATGTGTGTTACAATTTTTTAAACTTTAAAATGATAGGTGGACAACTCATTTTACTTAAACCTGTTAATGTAAAAATAATGGACCTAAAAATTGCAAAGAATATCAAAACATTCCAAAACTGAAAAGTCCATAAACTAACCAAAACAATTATAAGACCATAATATCCTTGATTAAACCAAACACCCAAAATACATAAACTAGCATCAAAAGGCATAAAGTAGCATCCTAAATACATAAACCACTATCCGAAATACATAAAGTGGTGTCAAAATGAATAAAGTAGCATCCTAAATACATAAACCACCATAAAAAATACATAAAGTAAGATCCTAATTCAACAAAATACATTATTCTACATCCTAATTGTATTTTCTCCTTGTGGGAAGATTTGGTGTAGTTCTTCTTGGTGGATAAAATGTTGCAGTGGGTCCTTGAATTGATGCAGTGGTTCTTCTTGGTGATTGCCTTGTTTGTACTCTTGGGGTTGGTTGTGTTTGGGCTTGTGCATTTGGTTTTGGACTCTTCTTGGTTGGATATATGAGTGGTTTATAGCAAGCCTTATAAGTCTCCTTCCTATATAAGGGAGGAATGTAATGTGTTAGGTCTTCATCTCTACTTTGGGTGAATGTAATTTCATGGTAGCGTGGAATTCCATTGAGCATCCAACTTTTACACGAGCAATGCATCTTCTTGAGATCAACTATGAATTTATCTCTGGTCATATTTATGTGCCTTACTTCATAAATCATCTCACCAGATAACCTTGTAAGAAAATAAAATGCAATGAGTTAGTTGTTAATATAAAATAGAATTATGAGATTAAATCATGTACTAAATTACCTAGCCATAAAGAACCTTGAGATTTATTGTTTTCTTTCAAACCCTCTTTTAATTATTAGAAGTACATAACCATATAATCTTTAATATTAGTACTATTAGTTGCCTTCATCCACCATTAGTATCTTCCTCACTTGATGATTAATTATCTACATAAACTCCTTCATACACCCTTCATTTTTTGAGTTTTCTCTTTTTCTTTTTGGAACTTCCATCTGCCTTTTTTTTCTTTGGTCTCCGACCCTTCCTATTTTTATCTTGAGGTATTTCATCTACTTCTAATTCATCCCCGGGTTGATCATTTTGGTCAGCAACAAACTCTCATACTTTGATCAATACCTCATCATATCCATCATTTAATACATCATCTTTTGAGTCATCAAACTTTCATTTTAATGCACTATCATCACTTTGTTCATTATGGTCAGTTTGAGCTTCTGTTTGATTTTGGGCATCTTGGACAATTTTGGCATTTTGTTCAGGTATCTCAGGCAGGGCCTCATGTTGTGGGTTAGTATGGATTTCAGTTTGGGTAGTTTATGGTTCAACTACTTCTATTACTTCATGTTGGGAAATAGGGTGGACTATGTATAGGTCTACCTTTCCCTTAGTCTTGGACCAATTTAGCAATTCTATTGCACCAAAGTCATTTTCTAGAGACTTTAACTTACCAGAAAAATCATATCACATTTCAAGTAACCCTGGATATTCCATTTCTTTAACAACACCCAAAATTTCAAAATAACTCAATCTATCACCATCGCACTTCCAATTTGACACTTCTCTTCCTACATATGTACCCTTATTATCAAACTATCCCCCATGGTGAAATTCAACATAGAAAATATTCATTTTTGTCATGTTTAAATCAACAACAGTCTCATTACTCTATAAAAAGCAACATTACATTATAAGGGACCACAACCCTAATAAGCAGATAGTGTAGCGGTAAATCCATGACCATCAAGCTATGGATAAGCTAGACTTCAATAAAACCAGAGTCGCCACCACGCTTTTATTGTTTCCAAGGGAAAAGGAAAAAGTACGAAAAAAACCCAAAAGATAAGAAGTTTTCAAATCAAAACTAATAAAATTCCAGAGATTATTGGTAAGGGGGTTGGTTACACAGAGGGAATGTGTTAGCACCCAAAGTGTCCTTGTGTGCATATGTGTTTTTGTACAAAATGATGTTTGCAATAAATAGAATGGATAGATGAGAAAAGAATTCATTAATTATATTTTTGTGTTTGACAAGACCTTCGAACTTGTGCCTACATACGAATATACAATGAGGGATCAAAACCTCGTAGTTCGTGGTAACAATTTCAAAGTGAGTGAATTGCTTTTAACAAAATTTAAATTTAACAAAGGCACAAGAGGCCTAAAAATGGTTTGAATAAGTGTTAGTTCTTTTTGTCCTTTTTTTGTCAAGTATAGTTAAGTTTATTTACAAGTTTATTTAAGAAAAGGAGTTTGAAAATGCAATGGCATAAGGCCAAAGTTTCTAATTTGCAATATGGTCTAAGTTTAGAAAATGAGCACAAGTAAAGAAGGTTTTTAAAAAAGGGGGAGAGATTTTGAAATTAAAGAAGTGGGGAGGAGATGAAGAGACTAATCCTAAGAAAAGATTTAAAAGTTAAGAGTTAAAAAGATCTGACCAATGGACTGTAATTCAATAGACAAGAATGTCATATAGAAACCCAAATTTCCCTTGGACTTTAGAATCAAGCAACAATCAATACACAAATAGCAAGTTAAAGAGCAAGGCATCAAATAAAGATAGCCACATCCAAGCTTAGCAACTCCATGATCTTCTTCAAAATTTCACATGTATCAGATAACTTCAAAGAGGGCATGAGACACAGGTTCAAAATAATAGCTTCACAATGATCATGTTGCAGATGAACTCAAATAGATCTTCAATTTTGTATCAGATGAAATTTCATTTCACGAGCACTTGGTTTCATGAAAGGTGGCATTGGCCAAGTCCTTTTCATAGGGAGTGTTACCTAAATTCTAAGTCCAATAGTCTCAAATCAAACCAACAGTCCACACAAGATGTTTTTTAGGGTTTTTGTTCTTATTATGTATGTTAAGGTCAAAAAGACCACACAAGCAAACAAATATATACAAATACAATATATCATAAAATATGGTCCAAGTGGACAAATGGAAAATGACATTAAAGTAAATATTTTGAATGGTATGAATAATGGCAAATGGATAAAGCTTAAAAATTAAAGTGCATAAAAGTAAATGACTTGAAATTAAATGTTAGTTGTTAGTTGATTAGAAGTTAGTATTGCTTTTGCTTTGTTTTTGTTCAAGTCATTCTTTGGAGAACACTCAACCCACTTATCACAAGCATGAATCCTTGAATCAATACATCTTTCAAAGGAAGGAAAAAAGGCCAAGTTTCCACACAATACCATGAAAGAGGGGAGACTTACAATCTCACTAACTAGAATGATATGCCTTTTGTGTCAAAATTTAGTTCTATGTTAAGCAATCGTAATTGGACTTATATAGAAGTCACAGCTATTTGAGGTTGGGCAATAGAATTTTGGTGTTAATGCATGTTAGAGACATAGTATAATGGACTATGCTCATGAAACATACCACACACAAAAAGAATATGCAAAATGGTGGACCTAATCTCATCCATACTCATGTTGATTTTGCAATCAACTAGCCTTAGCATGTAGAGATATTATAGGTCCATGACATGAATGAATAAAGAAAGGGAATGAGATGAATAGTGATGGGGGATAGATCAAACACAAATTGGTTAAAGGAGGACTTTTACCAAATTAAGATCATTCATTCATTTTGGGAGATGGAATGTACATTCCATTAATCCCCTAAATCCAATGATCTTAACCTAGCAAAGTCTAATCAACCTTGACCAAGACCCAACAACACAAGCCAAACTCACAAAGCCAATTAAAATGGCTCTACACAATTAATTTGGCATTTAAACAATTAAAAATAATAAAAATATGCATTAAATTAAATTATGGTTGGTCAATTTCCTAAAACCTCATCAAAACACCAAAGAAATGGCCATGAGATTTATCATAGGTCAAACAAGGTCAAAGGTCCTAGGAGAAAAAATTTCATAATTTTTGGAAACTTAAAAGTATTTTTAAACAATTAAAAATATTCACAAAATCAATTAAATCATGAAAAATATTAATAATGATCCAAAAAATGATTTTAATTCAGAAAATGAAAAAGGAATTTATTTAAAAAAATAGGTGAAACTCTCATATTTTTTGGATCAATATTAAATTTAATATGAATTAATGAAAAAAAACAAATAAAATGAAAATCAATTAATCAGAAAAAACGTGGACCACTTGATCTCCCTCATTAACTGAGGTGGCAGATCAAGTGGACCAAAACACATGTTCCATGGTACACTTGAGTCATCGTGCCACACAGTTGGTAATCAAAAGGAACGTTCATGATTAAAACATAAAGACTTGATCATGTGCGTGTAGAGGCTCTTATTTATAGCAAATTCAAGTGTTATTTGCACCTTCCAAAATGTTTCCAAATTTGGCAATTGAGTGATGCATGCTTGCATGGGCGTGTACAGGCCCGTGAAGCTACTCAATTAAGTCCATAATCACATGTAATTGAGTCTGAAAATGAATTGGAATGCAAGGCAAAAGTGTGTAGTTGTTTGAAGTTTGATCCTTGCCAAATGATGCAGCCATGTTCAGACCATGCGCAGACCACTCAAACCTTGTCCAAAATAGATGAAATTGGATTCTTTAGAAAGGTTAGATCAAAAGGAGCAACTCTCATGTTGAACACTTTTCCATTTGAAGTTTGTATCATGATGAATTTTGAGGTGGAAGTTTGGAAATTTCAACATGTCAAAAAATTTCCTAAGTGTCAAGCCATATGTTAAATTATTCCACCTTGGCTAACTTTTTATGTGAGCTTCAAATAAGAAAAATGTCTTCATCAAAGTTGTATCTATTTCAAAAACCTTAAAAATGGTCATAAATTTTACCTCATTTGGATTTGGGATGAATGAGTTATGCATTTTTGAAGTTGAGGAAAATCACTTGTTCAATGGTATTGGTCTAAAATGACCTATAATGTATCCTCATATCACATGCTCATAAAAGTTGAATTAGCTCTTCCTCCAAACATAAAAGTTGAAGTAGACACCTTTAATTTGATTGTGCAACTTGGAAATCTTTCATCTTATAAACATTGAGCAAGTTATGACCTTGGGAAGTTGACCTCCAAATTAGGGTTTATACAGAATGACCTATAATCTTTCAACATAGAAAATGACTTTCCAAGAAAAACTAGATCTAGACCTTAACATGAAAGTTGTTTTTAATGTCATTTAGAGTAATGTTTCTCTTGGAATCATTTTCATATAATGAAAATTATAGGAGATAGGGTCTAGGGGATCCCAGTTTTGATCAGATGAATTCCTCTGGTCAACCACCATCAACCACCTTGATAACTTGAAATTATCTTGACTTTTGGGACTCATGGGAGATCATATATGCATAAGATGATGAAATTTGAAGTGTACCTTGAAATATTTGATCAATTGTTGAAGAAGCTTGGTGAAGAAGTTACACAAGATACCTAGATGAACTAGGGTTTCCAAGGCAAACCAATTCCAAACTCTTGAAGCATTTTTGATCAAAATAACATGTAGAGATCATGGGGAATCATATATGATGCCTAGAGCCTTTATGGATCATTCTTGGTTGAGCTCTTAGCAATGAGGGTCTTAAACCCTGGACATGAACTTGATAGATCAAAGGTGATCAAGTGCCCTACCTACAAAAGAGTTAGGCAAATGCAAAGACATATTTTTGGTATTTTGGTTAGGAAATGATAAAATATAAAGTATGATACAATCATATGGTTGTTGGTGATATCTCCCAATACAAAACCAATGGATGAGGGGGGAAGGAGGATGCCAAGGTATGATCCCAATGCTAATGCATGTGATGAGATAGCATGAGGGATCTTAGGGTCAAAATTGGGGTATTACAGCTGCCCCTATTTAAGGACATTCTAACTAAGGTGGTGAAGGTTAAAGTCTTCATATTGACTCAGTAGAATGGGCTTAAATAACAACATATAGAAACAAATTTTGGTCCCTAAGAGACCTCATGATGCATATGCTACGAATGTTAAAATAAATCTCTATGGGAAAATGTTGCCACAAAGGAAAAAAATTCAGAGAGACTGAAAGTCCGTAGGAGCGTAATGCATTTCATAAGGAAAACCCACTAGGGAGACAGAGACTCTGGGGAATAAAGGGTTGTGCGTAGGCCAGACTACGACTTTAAAACTACTAGGGGACATGAGGAATTCCACGAAAATGGAAAGACTCAGCCGGGGGGAAAGAACATCTGCAGGGGAAACGGATAAATCAGAACAAAAGCTGAAATACTTGAACCATGCAGGAAAAGCGATTCCATTAAGGAAAAACGCACTCAATCAACTAGGGAAGAAACAATTTTAAAACACAGGAGGAGCAGAAAACATATCATCCCCTACTTGTCACTGGGTAAGGAGATAATAAAAATATGACATGGAGAACATTCGTTACAGGTTAGGGTAAACATATCAAGGATGACTTACTGGGGGCCGCCATTAGGTGAATTCATTACCGGTTATTGGGTAAGAATAGTCTTGTTGGGGAAAAGCTGAAAATAGGATTTATAACTACCGGTTACTGGGCATAAGACCAAAACGGGGAGAATATCCGTCACTGGTTAAAATGAACATATCAAGGATAGACTCAAAGGAAAGAAAATCCTTCACCGGTTAAGATGAACATATCAAGGATAGACTTGCCTGGGATGTTAAGGAGGATACCCGTCATCGGTTAGGATGAACATATCAAGGATAAACCACCTAAACAAAAAGAATAGGAATTACATCTATCGAATGTTGGATAGAATACCATCAAAGAGAATATTTGTCACCAGTTAAGATGAACATATCAAGGATAGACTCTAAGGGAAAGAATAGGGATTACATCTATCAGTTACTGGAGAGAATACCGCAAAGAGGATATCCGTCACCGGTTAGGATGAACATATCGAGGATAAACTCTGCAAGGGGAGAAAAAGCAGGATTTACAACTACTGGTTATTGGGCAGAAGTCCACAAAGAGAAGGAAACCCATCGTCGGTTAGGATGAACATATCAAGGATTAACTCTCTAGGAAACAAATAGGAATTACAACTACCTTTTTACTGGGTAGAATACCAAAAATGAGAATATTCGTCATCGGTTAGGATGAACATATCAAGGATAAACTCAAAGCAGGGGAAGAAAATATCTATCACCGGTTAGGATGAACATATCAAGGATATACTTCCTAGGGAGACGTGAAAATGAATCCGCTGGGGAGGAAAGAGGTTACTATTGTCGGGTATTGGGAGAGAAGTAACAAACTGCAAACTAAGAAGAATACTACCTGCTACTGGGTAAAAGACTCTTAGGGGACCAAAAATATCTATCTAGGTAAGATCTACAAAGAAACGGTCAATCAAGACTCAACCCAATGAGGATATAACTCAAGGGGAGTGATTCCATCCAGATAATCAACTGGGAAGGAAACTGAAATAATAACCATCCACGAGGAAACAAACTCAGTGGGGAAAGGAGAAAGGTTAAAGTCTTTCTGCTTAAGGGGCTGAGACTCTACAATTGAAAGATGACAGACACAACAATCTTGGATGGGGATAAAGTACCACCATAGCAGGGGATAAGAATTACAAGAATCTCAAAGTGTGATGATGCAATAATGAAATTATATGAGTATATGTATATGCATATGTATATATGATGATTATGCTGACAACGATTGCAAAGGATACAAAAATGTCACAAATTTGAAGCATCGGTACAATTCTCGGCCCATCCACCAAAGAGGGACACAACTGCTGGAGAAAATAGAGATCAACATCCCAAAGGTTCGACCCCAACTGGGGGAGAAGATAGGAGATCTGCTGAGGAAACTGTTATTAACTCGGCGAGAAATTTTAGGTCAACACCATATCAAATGGGAGATAACCCTGCAGGGGGATCAAATACAAATAGCTGCTCAGAAACCAGGAGAGAAATATGACTGGGAGCGAATCTGATGGCGATTTGCGGGGAAACCAAAGTTCTTCCGGAACTGATGCAAAATACTATAACGAAATTCCCTCACTCGGCTGGGAAACAACCACAAATCAGCTGAAGACAACGGTGAATTAACAGATGAGGGAAATCAACAAACACCAGGTGTTAAACATGCTGCCGAGGATGAAAGAGGAATCACTCCTACTGCTTGGGAAGAACCAATAATGCTCCACACTTAGGGCTTACTGCTTTCGAACCATGTTAATTCCTTAGGATTGGCATTAATTTTAGAAAACAAATAATGTAATCATCTCTGTTGTTTTAATATGTTGGGTTGAAGAAATTCAACATCTGGACCAACATGTCATGTACGATGTCACGACATCAGGTCTGTGACATCACACATGTGTAGAAAACTGAATTAATTAATTCAGTATATATTCTGGGATCAGCAAGGATATCTGGTGAATATCCTAACTCCCTTGTGGAGGTCTTGAAGACTAAATCAGAACATATATAGGCTTTAAATATGGAGATATATATGGAGAGAGTTTGGGAACTTGAAGACCTTGTTTGTAGCAGAATTTTTCTGCTGAAGTTGTAACAGCAAAGAACAAGTCTGCTGCGATTTCTGAAGGCCCAAATCCAGTTGGGTAATTAGGTTATAAATAGCTGATTGTAACCTAGTTTTTGTAAGCCTCTTAGAATGAATTTTTAGGGGTGTGTGTAAGGTAAACCTCCCAATCTGTGGGAAGGTTACCATGTGTATCTCAGTGGTAAATCCTGAGAGTTTTTGTAACTCAAAGCCTGTAGGCAAGAGTGATTTTGTTCTTGAATGAAGCTGTGAAGCAAGTTCAAGGTGTGTTAACATTACATTATATTTGTAGTGATAGGAATGGAAACTGGAGGTTTCTATCTAGGAGTTCCTAGGTATAGATTGCATTGGGTAGGGATTAAGTGATGAGTTGTAAACGGGTGAGTTTAACTCTGAATTGATACTACTAATAGTGGAGCTTCTTCCTGGCTTGGTAGCCCCCAGATGTAGGTCATGTTGGACTGAACTGGGTTAACAATTTCCTGTGTTTGTTTTCCTTCTGCATGTGTTTATTAATGTCATAACTCAGCAGGTATTCCAGTCAGCTTATCAAGATGATAACTGACCTGGCATATAGCCTTCTGTTTGAATGTCAATCAGAAAGTTGTAACATTCATCAGGGACAGTACATACTGAATGATAAGTAGGTTAACTGTAGTTCAGTATTTATTTAAGTCTGTTCTTCTCAAGGATAACAGACATGGCTGAAGGATCATAGTGAAATTGTCAAACTGGATGTTTTGACAGTTGATACTGAAGGATGATACTGAAGTAGAGACTAGTTGGTCTTTTCCAGTATTGCAAACTTAGCACAGCACGTTTCCAGGAACATAACAGAATCAGCATATGTTCTGGATGTCGAACTGAATGTTGTGACATTCATTCCCAACAGCAGGTGCTAAAGTGTAGGATGATTGGTTTGTCTGGTTCAGTATTTTTCTCAGGGATTCAATAGCTTAGAGAAAAACCAGGAAACCAACTACTAACCTACAATTAATGAACCTAACAAATAGCCAAATTGTTAGCAATCTAATAAGTGGAAATTAGATTAACATGTTCAACCTTTAATTCAGGAAATACAAGTAAAAGATACACACACTGGAACAATGTAACCGATGATGTCCACAAACAACAGTAAGACATCATGTTGATAACTATGGAAGAAAACAACAGAAGTGAGTGCTAGGTTTGATTTCTGTTGAGTCCTTCTTCCTGATGCACAGAACCAGGGGTTCATACATTCTAGGGTGACATAGAATGAGATGTCGTGACATCTGTGAACCTGTGCATATTAGTACAGTGGTTAATAACTATCTTGCTGTATTAGGTACAATGTTAGATCAGATGTCATGACGTGGAGTATAACATCTGAATTCTGACTACACCAGAATTTCAATTGGTATCAGAGCAGGCATCCTGTTCTGTTTCTGGATGAGATCCATGGGTGATACTTTCTGGTATCTTGCAAGGAGTTATGGTAGTACTAATGTTGGAACCTGTGGAAGGTTCTGGAATTTCCCTGAATGGTCCCTTGAAGTAGGTGGATGGACTATTCATGACAGGAATGATGTGTACCTGTATCTGGAGGTTGGCAATTGGCCTTTGGATGGGACATCTGTGCCAATATTGAATCACATTCAAACTTGGTATAGACTTGGAGGCTGATCTGGTGAAATGTGTGTTCATAGGTTGAGTTGTATTATGATTTCCACTGCATAATACCTGGCAAAACTCAAACTCTGATGTAGTTTCCCCTCATGTGGATGAAAGGCTGCTGCATTCAAGATCTCATCATAACCTCTGAGGATGTCAAAGCTACTTGAGTCCCCTCAAGTCCACTCATCATGATGTTCTCACGTCAGGATGGTAAGAATCACCTGATCACTGATTCTTTTACACTCTTGGGTAGTGTATATGAAGACCTTGAAGACTTTCAAGGAGGGTTGTTCCAAGGAGGTGGAACTAATGTTCTATGCGATGTTAGAACATGTTGTTCAACAAGTATGCAGCTACTGGTTGAAGAGCAGATGTTTTTAGGTGTCAAACAAAGGGATACTTGTTTGGAACCTACTCCTGACCTAGAAAAGTGTCGCATTACGCGAAAAACCGGCGGGAAAACAAGAACAACAGAGCCGCCACCGTGCGTTATTTATCCCAAAAGAGGGAAAGGAAACGCTCAGAGTAAACCTGGAAAAAGCGTGGTCTCGCGACCAAAGAGAATGGGATCGGGAGTTGGTTATGCGAAGGGAAGGTATTAGCACCCCTACGCATCCGTCGTACTCGACGGGATCCACGCACAATAGGAAAGAAAATTGGTTGCTAAAACACTGCTCACACACACACAAACGCTGGCTGAAAGAGACACAAGAAACAAACAAAACTGACTCGGCAGGATATCGCATCCTGGGCCTACTTAGTCTATCAAGCATAGACATCAGAGTCTAAGTAGTTCGGACTGGGGAAATGACACATGCTCGCTAGGATGTCGCATCCTATGCATACGTATCTTCTTGGACGAAGAAGAATCAGAGCATTCGTAGCTCGGCTGACACGCACTCAAACAAACACAGGCAAAGGCAAACGTGGAGCCTGAATGCCAATCACTGGACTTACATCAGCATCCGAACCCAAAACGCACACTGGAACCCGAATGCCACTCGATGGACTTACATCAGCTTCCAAGCACACAACAAGACACAGGATGTGGAATGCCAATCGCTGGGCTTACATCCATCTCCTACACACGCAAGACAAAACAAAGACACAGGCGCCCGGAGAGATCTGCTCATCTCCTGCCTACGTACCTCATCTGGTATGAGGATCAGGGCGATGTAGTTCCCCTACGAAGGGACACAGGACTAGCCTAACCAGATAACAGAGGGAGACACAACTAGGGAGACTAACTCGAGCCTAGCTGTTATCATGCAAAGTTGTCCCTAAGTCAAGGTTTCTAGCTAACTTGCACTGGAAGCAAGCCTATCCTATTCAGCACAAACAGTAAATCAAGCATTCACAAGTAGCACACGCTATATGCACACCAAAGGGGCTCAATCAAAGGGTAAGACTGCAAGAGCAAGTCGTCTGTACAGGGGTAGTATTAGCTCTTAACCTTGCCATTGAGGGGCTAAGGTGAAGCTGATGAAAGGAGAGTGAAGATAAGACTTCACAGCTCTTATCCCTGGTCAGAGAGAGCTTAAGACAACGGAGTGTGGGTTCAGAAAGGAGGAACCCTTCTACACTCAAGACTCTGACACAACTGTACCTTGTACAAGATCTTGGGTTTGTGTCCCAATGCATCAACACAGTGGTGTGAGCAGAGGGACGACTCAACAGAATAGCGGGGGATAGATTGCATATCCCTTGGGTTCCGCCAATTGCCTTAAATAAGGACTTTCCCTGCTTGGCACAAATGTAAACAAGCACAAACATCGCCTCTTAAGGAGGACTTCAGACAGTTGCCTGGCCAAGTAACAGGCCAGGTCTTCCAGACTACATGGAGACAAGAGTGTTATACCTCAGTGCAAATTGCTTATCAAGCAAAGCAAAGCAATATTAGCAACTAATGTACCTGAAATCAATCAAATATCATCAGTATACCAATCACAGAACTAAACAGCAAATGGTTTACAATTAACTATAAACAGACAAACACAATCCAATGCACCAAAGTGCAAGCAACTCAAAAGCCAAACATCCTACAAAACAAAACAAGTTAGTGTACAATGGCAAATGACATCTCAATCAAAAGTGAATCCACCTCCTTAAGGTATTTTGCCTCTTAACCTGAAAATCACATTCAAACATGAGATACAAGACCACTAGGACAAGCCTAGGGTCAAAAAGGAGGAAAAAAGTTAAAACAGCAAGTGAAACATGATCAAAATCAAGATTAACCAAATACAAAGAGAATCCAATTGGTCTCACCTCTAAACTATGCACCAAGTTAATTTCATGCACAATTTAAGTCAAGCTAGGCAATTATGAGTCATATAGGAGCAAACAGAAAGATCACACTCAATCAAATACCTAAACAGCTCAATAAATTCCATAAAAATTCCAGCCTAAACAGGACACATTCAATGAGCTACATATCGATTTTCATGCCATTTGGACAACAGGAAGTAGGTCAATGAAAATCACAAAGTCAGCAGCAACCCAAACAAGTCAACACATGGTAACAAAATGAGCATTAACTTCAATCAAATGCCAAACAGTGAAAACAATTAAGAAATGGATGGGACCAAAGCCAAACTACACCTAAACATGTTATGAATCACTCCATAAAATTTCACATTCATATGATATAGTATGAGCATTTCATGAGACATAGAAAACAAACACTCAAACAAAGACCAAAAATGTCTAACCAGCAATCAAAAATCTCAATTAAATGGAAAATGAATCAAAAATTCATACAAAAATTAATGGTGAAACTAGACATATACAAGACACAGCATCAAAAATTTAAGATCAATTGGAAAAGCCTAGGCATGTCAAATAAAATCATGAAATTAACCTAACCTAGTGTGACACAAATTGTCACACTCAACTTGCATACATCATAACTACCAAACCAGAGATCCAAAATTCACAAACTATACATCAAAATAACCAGCAAGGAGTCAAGAATTAGCATGTGAAATTTCATTCAATTTGGATAAGGTATGAGTATTTCATGTTAGAAATGGTGAAACATACAAAAAATGCACACATGACAAAGATCCACAGGCCAAGCAAAAAATCTCCATGCACAACTTGAGTTATCATACCTATAAAATTCTAGACAAAATTATGAATCTAACAAAAAAAGCCTCACGAAATTTGGATTAAAAATGGATTTTCTACGATTTTTAGAAGTTTTGTTAATTATGAAATATAATTATTTAATGTGTTAATGGATTTATTAAATTAATTAAGCCACGAATGGCAGTTTTGTAATTAACTACCAGCCAGGCTAAACGCGGTACTGTAGCACGTGAAATTTTTCCAGAATCATCACGTTCATCCCGCGCTCATCATCTTCATCAATGCCAGCTGCGGCTTCGAACTTTTTTCAACGAAAATTAACGAGCCTTATACCGTTGTCTTCGTCTTCCAACGTAGATTAACAATATGCAAACGAAATTATCTAAATCCTACTGTGTTGGACGAATCGAGCACAAAAAGATTTGAGATCAAAAGTTCAAAACGAGATTTCTCTCTCAAATCTTGACGAAACTTAATTCTACAAATTGCACTACATTCTACAATCAACGATCTACACATATCATATCTCAATTTGGAAAACGGTTAGATTCGAATTCCAACCTTGTTCGATGGCAGTTGATGAATTTGTGCTTGTTTCGCTTCAATTCTCGAAAACAGGTGAAGTATGTTGATTAGGAAGATGATTGGTACAGCTTTCGTAGCTCAACAATACTCCAGGTGCTCGAATTCTTGATTTGCCATTGATGAACGATCTTGGACAGTTGGAGTTTTTGATGGTTTTGAGTTCCAATTGATGCAAACAGCTCTTGATTAACACCTGCAAATGAGAACTACACCACGAATTTGCAAGAAAATTGATGAATTATTGATGAATTTAAGAAAAAAAGTGAAAGTTCAAAGTGAAAAAAGTGAGAGAATTGAGAGAGTTTTTTTGTGATTTTCTGTTTTGGATCTGAAAAAATGATTAGTGCCTAATGATTACAGTTACAATTAGCCTTATATACCAATCCATTAATCCAAAATTAATTAAGATTAGCAAAATTGGAGAATTAGTGTAATGTGCAATTTCACCACTTTTGGCCAAAATGCCCTTTCTCAAACCAGCTGATTTTTCTGCCCAAACTTGGTTCCAACAGGTCACAAATGACATTTAGAAAGTGTTGCAAAAAGTCCCATCTCAAAATTCCAATTATTTCTCAAATTGGACCATTTTGCCCTTGGATTTTAATTAGTGCACTTGAAAAATGGCCTTTTCATGTGAATGCTTTTGGCAAAATGTGATGATGGATTATGAAAATACACATCAAATGTGATTTTCTCAAAGAAAAACCATCCAATTTGGCCACTCCATGTGAGAGTTATGGCACTTTGATTTCGGGCTTTTTTGGAAAATGAATGGACCATATCTTGCTAACCACACATGGGAATTTCAAGTTCTTGGACTTTTTGGAATGGTGAGATCAAGATCTTCAACTTTCATGTTGGACAAAATTCCATTTGAAGCCTGTATGATGAAGTAATTTTGAGGAGAAAAAGTTTCCATTTTGGGCAGTTGAAATTACAGGTCACCTGCCATTTTAGGAAACTTCTTGTCTGACCTCCAAATCTTCAACCTTGGTCTTTGATATGTCAAATGAGACTTGTGTGGACATGAATGAGGCCCTTCAAACCATCTCACACCTTCCAATCCATAAAATCAGGCACAGTTGACCACAGTTGACTTTCTATGGTTCCAGCTGAACTTTAGCTTGACTGATGACTTCTGAGCATCCAATATTTGTCCAAATCACTTCACAATGATCCTTAGACCATATGAACCTGATAAATCAACCATAGGGCTTTGTTCCAATGAAAATAGCACTGACTTGCTGGTTTGACTAATTCTCCTGACCAGTTTGACCTAATTCATCAGCTGAGCTTGCACTTGGGCAAATGGCTATGCAATGCTATGCAATGGACCATGTTATGTTATGACCTAATATGACATGAATGTACAAAAGGTAGGGTGCAAATTTGAGGTGCTACAGCTGCCCCTATTCAATCAACTGGGAACCCGAATGGATGAGAGCAACGGCTGTCAGACTTTCAGGGTAAACAGGGATTGAATACCAAGAACCGTAGAAATTTGCACACTGCTGGGATTTGTCTCTTTTCTTGTTGTTTTTTATTCTTTCCAAAGCACAACCACATCCAGACATCAACACACGATGAATGGGAACAGAAATCTCAACTAGATGCCAGCGGACAACTAGGAAAAACTCAACGTTTACCAAGACCAACGGAGAGGTAAATCAACTCTACTGGGGATAACCAGGAAAGGATACAACCATACGTCAGCGGACGTAATGGGAAAAACTCGACGTTTACCAAAACCAACGAAGAGGTAAATCAGCTGGGATGACCAGGAAAAACTCGACGTTTACCAAGACCAACGGAGAGGTAGCCAGACATCATCGGATGAATGGGAAGACTCGACCAGACGTCATCGGACGAAAGGGAGAAGCTCGATGTTTATCGACACCAACGGAGAAGGAGAAGCAACTGGGACGACCAGGAAAACTCGACCAGACGTCAACGGACGAAATGGGAGACTCAACGTTTATCGACACCAACGGAGAAGGAGAAAACTCAACCAGACGTCAACGGACGAAATGGGAGACTCAACGTTTATCGACACCAACGGAGAAGGAGAAAAATCAACCAGACGTCATCGGACGACAGGGAGACCACAACCGGACACCAAATAGGACGTCTACTGGGGATTCTGGCTGGGAAATCAACCAAACATTAATGAATGAATGGGAATAGGGTATACAATCAAACGTCATCGGACGAATGAGAAAAACTCGACGTTTATCGAAACCAACGGAGAGGTAAATCCGCATGGGGAAGGGTACAGCTAGACATCATAGGATGGATAGGAAAAACTCGACGTTTATCGACACCAATGGAGAGGAGGAACAACTCTGAGGGGAATCAACAGTCATTAATGAATGATCTGTGAGGGGTAAGCAACTAGACGTCATCGGACGACTAGGAAAAACTCGGCGTTTATCGACACCAACGGAGAGGAGAATTCTTCTGGGGACGACCCTATGGGGAAAGATATCAACTATACGCCAACGGACGCATAGGAAAAACTCGACGTTTATCAACACCAACGGAGAGGAGTAAATCTCTTCACAAGGGAAGGAGGACGGCATTACGAACATCGAAAGATGATGTTTACAGACATCAAAAGCAGACCAGACACTACGCATGACTGGGAAAGCACCGAAAGATGGTGTTTACCGACACCAAAGAAGACCAGACACTTACGCATGACTGGAAATCACCGAAAGATGGTGTTTACCGACACCAAATAATAACACACGCGGGTGCTAACTAGATACTGACATCTACAAGATGACAGGGCAAGGCTGAACACTTGCGGGGGGTCTCACTGGGGAGAAGCAGGCTTTCCTTTCACCAACGGATGAGGAAATAAACCTCTGTGGGGATTAATCCAGAACGCCATTAGGAGCAACTGTAGCAAACGTGCTGTATAGGTTGAACAAAAATCCGCCTCTGCCGGGGATACGATCTGACGGATTCCGAACACATGAATGCATATGTTTAAATTTTTCTATGGCGTAATGCTCCATATCGACTGGAAATGCTACGCGTTTTGAGAATGCAATGAATACTACATGCAAAATGCAACATTGGCTAAGGAGCCAAATTGATCAGATACTTCAACTCTGCAGGGAGACTCTGTTTGAAGGATACTCTGCGAGGAGAGCCTTATTGGGGAATGCCTTGCCGAAAAAGCACCGACTTCTCACTCATGCTGGAGAAAACAAAACTGTTGACAGGACAAGATAAACTCCGCTGGGGAACATCCTTCACAATCCAAATCCATTCGGGGACTCTGCTCGGGAAGCAAACAATACTCCGCTGGGGAAGTAAGTCAGGAAATTCTTCGGGGATAGTACTCGCCAGGGAGTAACAAGACAACTTTACCAGGGAATGATAAAGCGACTTCGTTGGAGAAGATTCCACTAAATCTCAAGTAGGCCACACTCTGCTATGGGGAATAACGGCTACTCCACTGGGAACGACCCACACAATCCACAAATGGGAATAACCTCAGCTGGGGATACCACTCTGCTACGGGAACTTGCCTAATCCACTGGTGGGATAATTCTGCTGGAGAAATATTTCATTAAAACCCGCTCCACTCGGGGAACCTGCTGAGGGAAAACCCACACCTGTCTGCTGAGGAGAACAACTCTGGTGGGGAGAATACCAACTCTGTTGGGGACGATAACACATCACGTCATGCTGGAGGTCAATTTCCACAACCCTGCTGGGGCGAAGCACTCACGGCCATGTTGGGGACACCAACATCACAAACCCGACTGCTGGGAAACAACATCTTCATGACAAACTCCGTTGGGGAAGCCCTCCTGGGGACAACACCTGCCAGGTACTCAGCGGGGATCTTAGCTGAGGAAATCTGCAAACACCGGCCTGCCGAGGCTAGGCAATCTTTAAATCTGCTGAGGAAAGAAGGTACCATCCACAGACACCTCTGCAGAGGAACACAACTCTGACGGATATCAAACTTGCTCTGAGAAGGATCTGCTGGGGAAAAGCTCACAGGTGTCGACCTGCAATACAGCAAAACACAATGCCCCGGGGGATACATGGACAAGATACGCTCAAGTATCCTCAACATTCAAAATGATTTTCAAATGTTTAATCCTTCTGCAAGTTATTGTTCAGCCTTCATGTTTTATTATATGCAATGTTTATCAAAAATTCGGACGTTTTTGCAAACAAAACAGTAAAAATAAAAACAAGAGAGCTATTTATCTGAATAACGACTTTTATTAATTGAAAATGTGCCTGAAAAGGCAAATACATTGGGAAGCAATTCCTAGAAAGAGGTAATTGCGCACAAAAGGAAAATAAACTGTCCTGATGGCAATGTAAATACGGCATCCACTATTTCCCAATTCTGTTATAACTCACAGATCATCAGTTTTCCTCCCGACTTCCTTGCTTTCTGAGAAGAATGACTGGACCGATCACATCTTTCGAGATGGTAGCTGACGAAGCGCGATGAAGTACAGATAACTCAGACTGTAGCCTTCGCTCTAATCCCTCTTTTAGCTGGATCGCCCTTTCGGGTTTTCAATCCACCGGGATACCCTTTTTTGCCTAAGCCGCCCTTGCGGGTTTTCGACTTACCGGGTGTACAAATTCTTTTCATCTTTATCCCTAATTTTTGCCCGAACCTTTTCTTTCTGTTTTTTGGTTCGCCGGGATGCCCCTTTTTTGCCTGGACTCTTTGATTCTTTTTGTCCAGCGGGTCAATTTACGCGAAGTATTTTTTGACTACATCTGAGTTAACAGGGGACGGAAAATCTTCACCATCCATAGTTGTAAGCATCAAGGCTCCACCGGAGAAGACCTTCTTCACAACATACGGACCTTCGTAATTGGGAGTCCACTTGCCCCTGTTATCTGTACCGGGAGGAAGGATCCTCTTCAGAACTAGATCACCAGTCTGAAATGTCCGAGGACGCACTTTCTGATCAAAGGCTCGCTTCATCCTTCTCTGATATAACTGCCCATGGCACACAGCTGCTAGCCGTCTCTCGTCGATAAGGCTTAACTCATTAAACCTTGTTCGAATCCACTCGGCTTCGTCCAGCTTAACATCCAATAATACCCTCAGAGAAGGGATCTCCACTTCAACTGGTAGGACTGCTTCCATACCATACACAAGGGAGTAGGGGGTTGCCCCGGTCGACGTACGTACTGAGGTACGGTACCCATGCAAAGCGAAAGGCAACATCTCATGCCAATCCTTGTACGTAACGACCATCTTCTGCACAATCTTCTTGATATTCTTGTTTGCCGCCTCTACAGCACCATTCATCTTTGGTCTGTAAGGAGAAGAATTGTGATGTTCGATCTTGAAATCTCTACAAAGTTCTTTCATCATCTTGTTGTTGAGATTTGAACCATTGTCAGTGATGATTCTCTCAGGGACTCCATAACGACAGATGATTTCCTTCTTGATGAACCGGGCAACCACTTGTTTGGTAACATTAGCATAGGAAGCTGCTTCTACCCACTTGGTGAAGTAGTCAATCGCAACCAGGATGAAGCGATGTCCATTCGAAGCAGTAGGCTCAATCTTCCCAATCATATCAATGCCCCACATGGCAAACGGCCAAGGCGAGTTCATGACATTCCGCGGGCTTGGTGGTACATGCACCTTATCAGCGTAAATCTGGCATTTATGGCACTTCCGAGCGTACTTGAAGCAATCGGATTCCATAGTCATCCAGTAATATCCGGCTCTCAACAATTTCTTCGACATTGCATGACCACCAACATGGGTACCAAACGAACCCTCGTGCACTTCTTGCATCAACATGTCTGCTTCGTGTCTATCCACGCATCTGAGCAAGACCATGTCGAAGTTCCTCTTGTACAGCACATCATCCTGATTCAAGTAAAAGCTTCCAGCTAGCCTTCTCAGGGTTTTCTTATCATTCTTTGCTGCACCTTCAGGATACTCCTGAGTCTTGAGGAAGTTCTTGATGTCATAATACCACGGCTTCTCATCAATCGCAACAGACTCGGCTGCAAACACATACGCAGGCCTCTCGAGTCGATTCACCGCAACATGTGGCACATGATTCCACCAATGAACCTTTATCATGGACGATAAAGTAGCCAAAGCATCAGCCATCTGATTCTCATCCCGGGGGACGTGATACAACTTCACCTTCTTGAAGAACGTCAGTATTCTTCTGGTGTAATCTCTATACGGAATCAGATGCGGCTGGTTGGTATTCCAATCTCCATTGACCTGATTGATCACTAGTGCTGAATCTCCAAAGATGTCAAGCGTTTTGATTCTCAAATCAATGGCTTCCTCTATTCCCATGATACAAGCCTCATACTCAGCTTCGTTGTTGGTGACATCAAACGTCAATCTGGCAGAAAAAGGTATATGAGCACCTTTAGGATTGATCAGCACTGCACCAACACCATTACCATTCACATTCACGGCCCCATCAAACATCAATGTCCACTTGTCATCAGGATCCGGTCCTTCCTCGACAAGAGGCTCTTCACAATCTTTCATCTTAAGATACATGATGTCTTCATCAGGGAATTCAAACATCATAGGCTGATAGTCGTCGATCGGTTGTTCGGTGAGATAATCTGACAAAACGCTACCTTTGATAGCCTTCTGCGACGTGTACTGGATATCATATTCAGTTAAGATCATTTGCCAACGGGCAACACGTCCAGTGAGAGCCGGCTTCTCAAAGATGTATTTGACTGGATCCATCTTAGAGATCAATAAAGTGGTATGGTTCAACATATACTGCCTCAGACGGCGAGCAGCCCAGGCCAAAGCACAGCAAGTTTTCTCGAGCAGTGAATATCTTGTTTCACAGTCGGTAAACTTTTTGCTAAGGTAGTATATGGCATGCTCTTTTCGACCAGACTCGTCATGCTGTCCCAATACACACCCCATCGAGTTCTCGGTTACTGACAGGTACATTATCAGCGGTCTCCCTGGAACTGGAGGGATCAGGATTGGAGGTTTCTGTAAATACTCTTTAATCTTGTCAAAAGCTTTCTGACAATCATCATTCCATTTGATTGCCTGATTCTTTCTTAGTAATTTGAATATCGGTTCACACGTGGCAGTTAGGTGAGATACGAACCTTGCAATGTAGTTCAATCTCCCTAAAAACCCACGAACCTGCTTTTCCGTTCTCGGTTCAGGCATCTCCTGAATAGCTTTGACTTTTGCTGGATCAACCTCAATCCCTTTCTCACTGACAATGAAGCCCAGCAGCTTTCCTGATCTTACCCCAAACGTACACTTGTTCGGATTCAGCCTCAGTTTGAACTTGACCAATCTGTCAAACAGCTTCTGCAAATTAACCAGGTGCTCCTCTTCTGTCCGCGACTTCGCAATCATGTCATCTACATACACTTCAATTTCTTTGTGCATCATGTCATGAAAGAGAGTCGTCATTGCCCTCTGATAGGTAGCACCGGCATTCTTCAGCCCAAATGGCATCACTTTGTAGCAGAACGTGCCCCAAGGTGTAATGAATGTCGTCTTTTCCATGTCCTCTGGCGCCATCTTGATCTGATTATAGCCTGAGAAACCATCCATGAAAGAGAATACCGAGGATTGAGCCGTGTTATCAACCAATACATCAATGTGAGGTAATGGGAAATCATCTTTCGGACTCGCCCTGTTCAAATCCCGGTAGTCGACACACATTCTGACTTTGCCATCCTTCTTCGGCACAGGAACGATGTTGGCTACCCACGGTGGGTAAGTTGTCACTGACAAGAAACCAGCATCGAACTGCTTCTGAACCTCTTCCTTGATTTTCACTGCCATATCAGGCCTCATTCTACGAAGCTTCTGCTTGACCGAAGGACAATCATCTCTGAGAGGTAGCCTATGAACCACAATATCAGTATTCAGCCCAGGCATATCTTGATAAGACCAGGCGAATATCTCCATGTACTCTCTCAGCATCTCAATCAACCTGCTCTTGACCTCTGGCTTCAAAGCAGCCCCAATCTTGATCTCTCTTCTAGCGTCCTCAGTACCAAGATTCACAATCTCCAACTCTTCCTAATGAGGTTGGATGACCCTTTCCTCTTGCTTCAACAATCTAGCCAATTCTTTCGGGAGTTCACTGTCTTCATCACTCTCCTCTTCAGCTTGGTAGATGGGATTGTCGAAATCATACTGAGCCATAACAGATTCGTTCATAGTGGATGCCATAAGATCAATTCTGCATGTTTTAATGTTTTATTTTTAGAAAAAGAGTTCAAGAAAGCCACAAAAACAAAAACATTGCCATTTTTATTTTATTTATTTTTTTTGAAAATGAAAAAACAAAAATAGAAAGACAGGGATCACAAAATTGTTTACAAAACGTCCTTTATTAATGATAATCATTGAAAACAGAAGGCCCTACAATGAACCACTACGCCTTGGGCAGAACGTAGGGTTTTGTGCAGAATGAAAAAACAAAAGAAAATTACTCTGTCTGAAGAGTAACTTGGACTATATCCTCCGCAGTCCAGTTGTTGATCACTTCCCCTGGTGCGCTCGGGCGAACCCAGCAGTCGAGATCACAATCACTGTCAACATCTTCACCCTCAGTAGCAAAGACATCACCATGATTCATCAGCCCAGCGCTGGTAAAGGTACTAGGACCTGCTGCCCCCTGCTCTGCTCGGAGAGGCTCATACCCGATGCCAAATTTATCTTCTTTGACAGGCAAGTCCACCATCTTGCCCCAGCCTTCAGCTCTACCAGAGTCAACCACCTCCTTAGCCTGCTTGTAAGAAGTAATTGAAGCACCTGGCTTCCTCTGTTCAGCACACGCCACTTTCTCAATAGCCACTGTCTCAAACGCCTGGCACAAAGTTTCGTGGATCTCGCCATCCACCTCGACATATTTGAACGAGGACAGATGACTCACCAGAATGTCCTCTTCACCGCATACGGTCACAATCTGACCGTTCCAAACGTACTTGAGCTTTTGATGGAGAGTCGACGAGACTGCCCCTACTGCATGTATCCACGGACGTCCCAGAAGGCAACTGTAAGCAGGCTGGATGTCCATGACATAGAAGACGATGTCAAACTCTTCAGGACCTATCTTCACAGGCAATGTGACTTCCCCAAACACAGACCGTTTGGATCCGTCAAAAGCACGAACAACTAGGTCACTCGGCGTCAGCACAACCCCTTCAACTGGTATCTTCTTCAAAATCTGCTTCGGCAGCACGTTCAACGAAGATCCGGTGTCCACTAGGACATGAGACAGTACAGCCCCCTTGCATTCCATGGTGATGTGCAAGGCCTTGTTGTGATTCCGCCCTTCAGATGTCAAATCAAGATCTGTGAACCCCACGCCGTGTCGGGTACTCACATTAGCAATTACACCTTCCAGTTGATTGACCGAAATCTCCTGAGGTACATACGCCATATTTAACATCTTCAGCAAGGCGTCTCTATGTGCCTTAGAGCACAACAGCAGGGAAAGGATAGAGATTTTGGAGGGAGTTTGGTTGAGCTGATCTACAATCTTGTAGTCACTCTTCTTGATTATACGCATGAATTCCTCCACATCCTTCTCAAACGAGCCACCAGGCACATTTGTTTGAGCAGGCGTTTCATCAACTACGGCCTGTTTGCCCTTAGCTTTAGCAGATGCCTCAGCATTGGCATCCCTCAACTGTTGAGGCGCAAACAGTCGACCGCTACAAGTAAAGCCTCCTGGCCCACCCATATTGTCCACAGCAGGACTCACAACGACCGGGGCTTTACTGACAGGTGCATAAATCGTCACAGGCGCTTGATTTGAAGGCTTGACCCTGTTCTCAGCCCTCCTGTTGCTTCGGTAGACACTGTCGTATTTCCAAGGCACAGCATTACTATCCACGACCCTTCTAACCGGAGCGACGATTGTTGTCGGAGTGTTGGTAGCAACTGGTGCGGAGATGGTAACTGGATTACCACTCGTTGTAGGCGCACGCCCTTCAGATGGTTTGAAAAAGATAGTGACAGTAGACACTGCCCCTCGATCTCTGTTATCGGCCCTACCAAACTGAACACAGTCTTGATCCATCAAACCCTGGATACCAGCTTTTAACAGATCACACCCATTAGCTGACTCTGCACAGCCCACACAATTTTCATCACAACCCGAATGAACACCCCCTTTCAGCAAACGGTCTTTAACCACCAGCAAGGAAGTCTGAATCTCTTCAACATTGACGACCAAATCTTCAGATTCGACCCCTTCGATACAGTTCACCCTATGAGCACCATGCGCAGGAATAGGGTTGTTCACAACATTCGGCACAGGGGAGAAATTGATCGCCTTAGAATCGATCAGATCTTAGACTTTATGCTGAAAAGCCCGGCATTTCTCTATATGATGTCCTGGTGCCCCGGAATGGAAATCGCACCGGACATTGGCGTCATACCCAGGAGGCAACACAGTTGGCGGAGTCATCGTTCTTAATTCCACAAATCCCAGTCTGAGCAACTCAGGCAATAGCTCAGCGTAGGACATGGGCAATGGGTCAAATCTTCTATCAGGCTGCAGCCTCTGCCTCGGCTGATAAGGACGTTGCTGTTGTTGTTGTTGTTGTTGTCTCGGTTGTTGAGGAGGTTGACGTTGTTGCGGTGCCGGAATGGTCACTGCAGCAACCTGTCTGTACTGATGCTGGTTTCTGTTCGGCCCTCGGCGATGCTGAACAGCACTAGTTTCACCTTCTCTACGGCGAGGTGCCCCAGAGAAAGGTTTCTTTGATGAAGAGGAACCCGCATCATTGATCTTCCCAACCTTGATCAAACTCTCGGTTCTTTCACCACAAATTACAACATCAGAGAAGCTTCCAAATGGGCAACTCCCTATTCGGTCCATGAACACTCCCTGCAGTGTGCCAATGAACATATCTGTCAACTCCCTTTCCAGCATAGGGGGTTGAACTCTTGCAGCAAGTTCACGCCACCTCTGGGCGTACTCTTTGAAGCTCTCGTTATTTTTCTGGCACAGACTCTGCAGCTGAGTCTGGCTCGGTGCCATGTCCATGTTGTGCTTGTACTGTCTGAGAAAAGCTTCTCCCAGATCCCTCCAACATCGGATAGAATCTCGTTTCAACTCCATGTACCAATCCAAAGATGCCCCAGATAGGCTATCTTGGAAAAAATACATCCACATTTTCTCGTCATCTGTATATGCCGAGATCTTCCGATAGTAGGCTTGCACATGAGTGCGAGGGCAAGAAGTACCGTTGTACTTGTCAAAGGTGGGCGCTTTGAATTTATGGGGGATTCTCAGACCTTCCACTAACCCCATGTTCGTGACATCGAACCCAAGAGAGTTCTGGCATTCCATCGCTCTTATCTTTTCAGCCAGGGCATCGACTTTACGATCCCTATCCTCCATTCTAGCAACATCACCGTCGTCCTCACTCATCATTGTGAACATGTCCTCTTGTCTGTCGACAAGAGGAGCTGGATGATGCACCGGAGTCCTGGTAGCTCTAGCATTGACCTTTGCAGCAAGAGGCTGACCATTGATTCTTATACCTTGGAGTTCTTCTCCCGTAGCATAACCATGATCGGGAGCAGCAGCAACATTAACAGTCTCATAACCAGGTGGAGCAACAGGTGAACCCCGGTTAGACGCCTGAATAACCGTTTCTTGTCTCTGGACCAAAGCACGGAGCTCCTCCTGACCCTGAGCAACCCCTTGCATCATTGTCATGAATTGGGTCATGTTCGCCCTCATCTCAGCTAGTTCAGTCTGAACCTGATCAATGCTTCTGCGCTGATTAAGTCTTGTAGAATACCGGTGTGGTCGCTGATCCGCTATCCTGCCTGGCACAGGAACCAGAGTGAGAAGTCGGCACGAGAACACCTGTTATGCAAATGTTATGAGTATGATGCTAATGCATATGATGCACATGATAATGATCATCTCTCAGGCATTCAAAGAGCCTGATTCATCTCAAGAAACGACAACCTGCAACAACACAAAGCAACAGGGAGATACAGAAACATCATACAGCTGAGCAAGGAATACCGAATGAAACAACAATCTCATCTATCAATGAGCCACTGGATCATACAACAAAGATCCAAATATCCAACAAGGTACAACAGAGAATCCCACCCAACAAGCCTGGGGGTGATTCACAACATAACATCAGGAAATACAAGCTAAGACAAGTTACTTCCAGGAATGAGCGTCTTCAAGTAGTGACACTGGTCTATCAATAGTTCACACTCTGAACATTCTGGCAAGGGAGTGATCTTCTCCTTCAACTGTCTTCTAAGCTCGACAACTTCTGCCCCAAGCTGGGTCTCTGATGCAAATCTCTGGTCGACTTCCTTCTTCATCTGGATATCTTTATCTCTGAGTTGCTTCTCCAAGTCTCTGATCTTCTTCAGATAACTGGCTTCAGCTCTCTGCAATCTCAAACACTCTCTGTGCTCTGCATCTAGCAAAGTCTCCATCTCTGCATAAGATCTCTTCTTGCTCCTCACCCCACCAACACCTGCACTCTGGGCATCTCTGAGTTGATGAGACAGATTCAGCCTATCAGCTTTGGCCTGGTACAATTCCATCTGGGCATCTTGCTCCTTCTCCTTCAGGCGACGATTCTCCATCAGAGCTTGCTTATACTGCTCGGCAGGCACAGTATCAGCAAGAATCAAGGGTGGTTGCACTTGCAACGGATTCAACCTATCATAGGGTAGCAGCAAAGTTTCCACTCTCTTCTTCACCCAATCAGTGTAATCAGGCATAGCAATGGCAAACTTCTTCCCTAAGACGGATCCATCTCTGACACCAATGGACTTCCAAGCTCTTCCAATCTGCTCCAATCTAACAGGGTCAATACGCTTCTCAAAATACACACTCTCTGCTATCTCAGCTTCAAGTGGTCTTCTACTCATCACGAATCCTAACTGGCGAAGAGAAAGAACCGGGTTGTAATTGATGCAACCCTTGGTCCCCACAAGTGGCACGTTCCGGAATTCTCCACAACTCATAATAACATCCCGCACGTCCATCCGGTATGACTGCCATCTGATGTCGTACGAAGTGAGAGACATCACCCTCTGGGTCCATCTATAAGTGCTCTTAGCATCAACAAACGGTCCGCTGACTGGTAGGAGAGACTTATACCATCTGAGCAACAGTGGGAGACAACATCTGATAGCCCCACCTTTACCATGCCTACTGTGAATAGCATAGTAAGTGTCAGCTAACAGAGTAGGGACTGGATTCCCTCCAATGAAGATGCAGACTGCAGCATAGTCAATAAAATTAGGCATACTAGGAAACAGAACGATCCCATAGATCATAACAGCGAGTTGGGCATGATAAGCTTCCCAATTCCCCCTCTCTGCTTCTCCTCTAGTAACTCTCAGCAGAAACTTCAAAGGTAGACCCACGACATCCCCACTGGTCTTCCAACTATCACTGATCTCTCGGATACTCAGATGCAAAGCCTTAGCAACAACTCTGAAATCAACTTCCTTCGGGACGTCCAAGAACGGAACCTGATGCTGAATCGGGACACCCAACAGAATGGAGTACTCCTCGAGAGTAGGCGCCAACTGATAGTCCTGGAAAGTGAAACACTTAAGCTCTGGATCATAAAACTGAAGAAGAGTCTGTAACGGCACCGGGTCGACTACCATCTTCAACAAAGTCAACAGATCTCCATACTGGTCAATGAACCCCCTCAGATGATCACTGGTCACAAGACCGCTCAACTCTATCAACGATGTCAAAGGCTCACGGTGGAAAATATAGGAACAAGTCTTCCGCTTCGGCTCGGGAACTGTTGCCATCTCTATCAATGAATCAAGCTCTGGAATGTACCTGAGAAATGATATGCATGCAGGGGTGAGTTTCTTCTTTTTCTTTTTTTTTCATTTTTTTTTCAAAATTTTTATTGCATTTCTTTTGAAAAATAAACATGCTATGATGCACATGATGCAGACACGACTGGCAAGTTGCGCTTCTCTGAACACCGGATCGAAGCTTCGGCTTGAACTCTGATCACAGTCATCTGAAACCCAAAGTCAACTGGTCAACTGTCATCTGAACCCAATCTGAGAAACTGAGTCACCAACAGGAACACACTGAGTCACCAACAGTCACCAACCGGTCACCATCTGTACCTGTTAAAATGATCATTCCCTCCCCACTCACGGGTGTCATCTAGGCCAGGGTAAGGTCGAGAGAAACGCAGGATAAACAACCCTTTCAAGAATATCATCCTGTGCACACCAGATGTATGCACCGATAATACCCCATCAGAGTCTGAACTGCTCGTGATATCAATGTTCCGCTAAGTGGCGTACACCACCTGCTTCCCATGAATCACTCTATTCCTAGGTTTCCTAGATTGCGCTCATAGCCTGGGTATTGGGCCGTTTACCTCATGGAACTCCCACCCCCAAACAAAGAAACACAGCCAGCACAGCAGATGAAAATGAATGAATGCAAACATTAATGCACACATTGAATGCAAACAGTAAATGACATGAATGCAATAAATAATAGCAAATAGCAACCAAAGCCCTAACCTAGAGAGCGCTAGGAGAGACTCGCTTAGGGAAGAAGGACCAGCACAGGTCAACTTCTCTTCATCCCCAGCAGAGTCGCCAGCTGTCGCATTACGCGAAAAACCGGCGGGAAAACAAGAACAACAGAGCCGCCACCGTGCGTTATTTATCCCAAAAGAGGGAAAGGAAACGCTCAGAGTAAACCTGGAAAAAGCGTGGTCTCGCGACCAAAGAGAATGGGATCGGGAGTCGGTTATGCGAAGGGAAGGTATTAGCACCCCTACGCATCCGTCGTACTCGACGGGATCCACGCACAATAGGAAAGAAAATTGGTTGCTAAAACACTGCTCACACACACACAAACACTGGCTGAAAGAGACACAAGAAACAAACAAAACTGACTCTGCAGGATATCGCATCCTGGGCCTACTTAGTCTATCAAGCATAGACATCAGAGTCTAAGTAGTTCGGACTGGGGAAACGACACATGCTCGCTAGGATGTCGCATCCTATGCATACGTATCTTCTTGGACGAAGAAGAATCAGAGCATTCGTAGCTCGGCTGACACGCACTCAAACAAACACAGGCAAAGGCAAACGTGGAGCCTGAATGCCAATCACTGGACTTACATCAGCATCCGAACCCAAAACGCACACTGGAACCCGAATGCCACTCGATGGACTTACATCAGCTTCCAAGCACACAACAAGACACAGGATGTGGAATGCCAATCGCTGGGCTTACATCCATCTCCTACACACACAAGACAAAACAAAGACACAGGCGCCCGGAGAGATCTGCTCATCTCCTGCCTACGTACCTCATCTGGTATGAGGATCAGGGCGACGTAGTTCCCCTACGAAGGGACACAGGACTAGCCTAACCATATAACAGAGGGAGACACAACTAGGGAGACTAACTCGAGCCTAGCTGTTATCATGCAAAGTTGTCCCTAAGTCAAGGTTTCTAGCTAACTTGCACTGGAAGCAAGCCTATCCTATTCAGCACAAACAGTAAATCAAGCATTCACAAGTAGCACACGCTATATGCACACCAAAGGGGCTCAATCAAAGGGTAAGACTGCAAGAGCAAGTCGTCTGTACAGGGGTAGTATTAGCTCTTAACCTTGCCATTGAAGGGCTAAGGTGAAGCTGATGAAAGGAGAGTGAAGATAAGACTTCACAGCTTTTATCCCTGGTCAGGGAGAGCTTAAGACAAAGGAGTGTGGGTTCAGAAAGGAGGAACCCTTCTACACTCAAGACTCTGACACAACTGTACCTTGTACAAGATCTTGGGTTTGTGTCCCAATGCATCAACACAGTGGTGTGAGCAGAGGGACGACTCAACAGAATAGCGGGGGATAGATTGCATATCCCTTGGGTTCCGCCAATTGCCTTAAATAAGGACTTTCCCTGCTTGGCACAAATGTAAACAAGCACAAACATCGCCTCTTAAGGAGGACTTCAGACAGTTGCCTGGCCAAGTAACAGGCCAGGTCTTCCAGACTACATGGAGACAAGAGTGTTATACCTCAGTGCAAATTGCTTATCAAGCAAAGCAAAGCAATATTAGCAACTAATGTACCTGAAATCAATCAAATATCATCAGTATACCAATCACAGAACTAAACAGCAAATGGTTTACAATTAACTATAAACAGACAAACACAATCCAATGCACCAAAGTGCAAGCAACTCAAAAGCCAAACATCCTACAAAACAAAACAAGTTAGTGTACAATGGCAAATGACATCTCAATCAAAAGTGAATCCACCTCTTTAAGGTATTTTGCCTCTTAACCTGAAAATCACATTCAAACATGAGATACAAGACCACTAGGACAAGCCTAGGGTCAAAAAGGAGGAAAAAAGTTAAAACAGCAAGTGAAACATGATCAAAATCAAGATTAACCAAATACAAAGAGAATCCAATTGGTCTCACCTCTAAACTATGCACCAAGTTAATTTCATGCACAATTTAAGTCAAGTTAGGCAATTATGAGTCATATAGGAGCAAACAGAAAGATCACACTTAATCAAATACCTAAACAGCTCAATAAATTCCATAAAAATTCCAGCCTAAACAGGACACATTCAATGAGCTACATATCGATTTTCATGCCATTTGGACAACAGGAAGTAGGTCAATGAAAATCATAAAGTCAGCAGCAATCCAAACAAGTCAACACATGGTAACAAAATGAGCATTAACTTCAATCAAATGCCAAACAGTGAAAACAATTAAGAAATGGATGGGACCAAAGCCAAACTACACCTAAACATGTTATGAATCACTCCATCAAATTTCACATTCATATGATATAGTATGAGCATTTCATGAGACATAGAAAACAAACACTCAAACAAAGACCAAAAATGTCTAACCAGCAATCAAAAATCTCAATTAAATGGAAAATGAATCAAAAATTCATACAAAAATTCATGGTGAAACTAGACATATACAAGACACAGCATGAAAAATTTGAGATCAATTGGAAAAGCCTAGGTATGTCAAATAAAATCATGAAATTGACCTAACCTAGTGTGACACAAATTGTCACACTCAACTTGCACACATCATAACTACCAAACCAGAGATCCAAAATTCACAAACTATACATCAAAATAACCAGCAAGGAGTCAAGAATTAGCATGTGAAATTTCATTCAATTTGGATAAGGTATGAGTATTTCATGTTAGAAATGGTGAAACATACAAAAAATGCACACATGACAAAGATCCACAGGCCAAGCAAAAAATCTCCATGCACAACTTGAGTTATCATACCTATAAAATTCTAGACAAAATTATGAATCTAACAAAAAAAGCCTCACGAAATTTGGATTAAAAATGGATTTTCTACGATTTTTAGAAGTTTTGTTAATTATGAAATATAATTATTTAATGTGTTAATGGATTTATTAAATTAATTAAGCCACGAATGGCAGTTTTGTAATTAACTATCAGCCAGGCTAAACGCGGTACTGTAGCACGTGAAATTTTTCCAGAATTATCACGTTCATCCCGCGCTCATCATCTTCATCAATGCCAGCTGCGGCTTCGAACTTTTTTCAACGAAAATTAACGAGCCTTATACCGTTGTCTTCGTCTTCCAACGTAGATTAACAATATGCAAACGAAATTGTCTAAATCCTACTGTGTTGGACGAATCGAGCACAAAAAGATTTGACATCAAAAGTTCAAAACGAGATTTCTCTCTCAAATCTTGACGAAACCTAATTCTACAAATTGCACTACATTCTACAATCAACGATCTACACATATCATGTCTCAATTTGGCAAACGGTTAGATTCGAATTCCAACCTTGTTCGATGGCAGTTAAAGAATTTGTGCTTGTTTCGCTTCAATTCTCGAAAACAGGTGAAGTATGTTGATTAGGAAGATGATTGGTACATCTTTGGTAGCTCAACAATACTCCAGGTGCTCGAATTCTTGATTTGCCATTGATGAACGATCTTGGACAGTTGGAGTTTTTGATGGTTTTGAGTTCTAATTGATGCAAACAGCTCTTGATTAACACCTGCAAATGAGAACTACACCACGAATTTGCAAGAAAATTGATGAATTATTGATGAATTTGAGAAAAAAAGTGAAAGTTCAAAGTGAAAAAAGTGAGAGAATTGAGAGAGTTTTTTTGTGATTTTCTGTTTTGGATCTGAAAAAATGATTAGTGCCTAATGATTACAGTTACAATTAGCCTTATATACCAATCCATTAATCCAAAATTAATTAAGATTAGCAAAATTGGAGAATTAGTGTAATGTGCAATTTCACCACTTTTGGCCAAAATGCCCTTTCTCAAACCAGCTGATTTTTCTGCCCAAACTTGGTTCCAACAGGTCACAAATGACATTTAGAAAGTGTTGCAAAAAGTCCCATCTCAAAATTCCAATTATTTCTCAAATTGGACCATTTTGCCCTTGGATTTTAATTAGTGCACTTGAAAAATGGCCTTTTTATGTGAATGCTTTTGGCAAAATGTGATGATGGATTATGAAAATACACATCAAATGTGATTTTCTCAAAGAAAAACCATCCAATTTGGCCACTCCATGTGAGAGTTATGGCACTTTGATTTCGGGCATTTTTGGAAAATGAATGGACCATATCTTGCTAACCACACATGGGAATTTCAAGTTCTTGGACTTTTTGGAATGGTGAGATCAAGATCTTCAACTTTCATGTTGGACAAAATTCCATTTGAAGCTTGTATGATGAAGTAATTTTGAGGAGAAAAAGTTTCCATTTTGGGCAGTTGAAATTACAGGTCACCTGCCATTTTAGGAAACTTCTTGTCTGACCTCCAAATCTTCAACCTTGGTCTTTGATATGTCAAATGAGACTTGTGTGGACATGAATGAGGCCCTTCAAACCATCTCACACCTTCCAATCCATAAAATCAGGCACAGTTGACCACAGTTGACTTTCTATGGTTCCAGCTGAACTTTAGCTTGACTGATGACTTCTGAGCATCCAATATTTGTCCAAATCACTTCACAATGATCCTTAGACCATATGAACCTGATAAATCAACCATAGGGCTTTGTTCCAATGAAAATAGCACTGGCTTGCTGGTTTGACTGATTCTCCTGACCAGTTTGACCTAATTCATCAGCTGAGCTTGCACTTGGGCAAATGGCTATGCAATGGACCATGTTATGTTATGACCTAATATGACATGAATGTACAAAAGGTAGGGTGCAAATTTGAGGTGCTACAAAGAGGAGACATCTGTGTGTGCTCAGTTGACAAGGGTAGGGTTAACTGTGTGTATGCTCAAGAAGGTCACTTGTAGAAGTCTGATCTCTAGAAGTGGAGCTGGTTGAGATGTGACATTGTGCAATTTCCTGCTGGTTGTCTTACTCCTGTAGATTGATCAGGGTGGAATAGTTGTTCCCTGAAGTACTACGTTGTTTTGGAAGACAAGTCCCCTGAATGTTAGAAGTCAATATTGGGGTAACCTGATTGCTATATCATTTAAGAGGATTGGAACCATGAATCTTGTTATTCAAACACCACGTTCAGAAGTGACAGTTCTTACAAGGAGTGAGAATATGAAGATTCAGAGGTTGGTTGAGGTAGTATGCTCTGGCAATGCATATCTACTATTGACTAGTGTTGTTTTTCACTAGTACGTATGGTCAGCTGAAGTCTGATTGGTGTGATTGGAGTATGTATAGGTATAACTCATAGAGTTAGGTGCCACTGGTAGGGATGGTGTATGTCATGTTGAGACATGTCTGTACAATGCATGGATATGGGTGTGAAGTTTCCATGATTGTTAATTTGAGGGGGAGTTTTGGTTAACCTCCTCACATTTGGTCAGCCTAGGGTCTGGTTGGCTGTTGACCTGTGTCACATGGGTTCTGGCGGTTATGTGACACATTTGCAAGGAAGAATTCATCTCTCTCATTCCTAAGGGTGAATTTAATCTGGGAAGACTTTCAAAATTGTCTAGGTGCTTGCAAGCAGAAGATGTTGACACAAGAAGAGTACTTTCAAAGTATTCTTACGGTGGAAGTATCTGAAAGGAAAATTGGGAAAGGATTTAAGATCAATGTCTACTTGTGTCAAGTACAAGTGTGTAATTGATTCTCCTTGGAGCTCAAGATAACGGATGTTCTTAAATATGTTGGAACATCACTTCTTCAAGACCCTGTGCAGAATCACAGGAAGGATAGTACATTGGCTTATGATCTATCTTTTTGGTGGCAGCAAAAGCATATGATCTCTGAAAAGGTTTCCTGGCAAGAAACATGTTTCAGCCTTGGTATGTTCAAGAAGAAGAAGACATCATAGTCTTGATGGTGGTTACTTGGATCAGTTTATTTCTGATCTAGGTAAGGAAGTGCATTAGCTTATGCACACTGTGGAGTCAAGAACAAGTGGCAGCAGTCTTGACATCATGGAAACAGCCTTGCCTTAGGATGTGGAATCCTTGGTAGAGCTGAAGGGTGAGTTTCTAACTGGTCCTTCTGAAGACTCATACATCAGAGTGTCTGATGTCTTTGGAGAAGAAGCAGGGATTAATCAAGGTGTGAGCTTGGATGACTTAACTGCAAACCTGCAGGATGGAGGTTGTTTACTCAAACTTGGTTCCACAATCAAGTCTATGAGAACATTGAACTCTTGTTCTGTGAAGGGAGGAAGTTCTTTCAAGTGGCAGAAGAAGGAGCTGAATTCAACAGTTAGATGTCAAAACACAATGTTGTGACATTTGGTTCAACATCAGACTCTTAGTTGGTGAAGTGGCACATCAACTTGAGATAGAAAGGTCTACAGGGTTGTAGATTGGATACTTCAAAAAGCTTGAAGTTCTAGTCTCACTTGAAAGGTCAGAATATCTTTGGGAGAAGTCTGATAAACTTGGGGAGGTCAAAAAGCAGCATTTGACCTTTTCATATGAGGATTCATGAAGGAGGTAATCAACCAGTGGCAATTGGTTTACCTCAGAAGTGAGTTCGAAGAATCAAGATAATCAACATATGGCAGCTGATTATTCTTGAGGAAAGTCTGAGACAAATTACTCTTGAGTAGAAAAGTAGTAAGTTGAAGACTAAAGGAGGTGCTTTCTATTCATCCCTTGGAGCTTGTGGTAGGAGTTCTGAGCCATCTATGGAAGATTATCTCTTGTAATGGGATGAAAATGTATATGTCCTAATTTAGGTCTGGGGTCTTCTTAATCAAGCTGATGACTCAGTGATATCTGAAGACTATCAGATGGTGCTCCTCATTGTGAAGGATGTCCCAGCTGATGTTAGAACATCTTGTGAAGTGGTCTTCTATTCTGGTTAGAAGAGAGATTGACACAGAGTGTGAATGTGTTCAGCTAAGAGGGTTGAACAGAGGGTGTGCTCTTGAAGACATGAAGATGCGTCTTATGTTTTCCATTCATCAAGTGGTCTGGATTCTCTTTGAATCAGGAAGTATGTGAAGGTCCAACTTTGGGGTGTTGGATATGCTCATGTGTGATCTCCAAGTTTCAAGAGGAGAGTAGGGCGTCCATGACAGGGGGAGTTTTGTCCTTGAAGCTGCAAGTAATCATCAAGCTTGTGGTCTATGTGTACTCAGATAACTAGGTATGGCACCTTGTCAGTTATCAGGATACTGTGATGTATGTCAAGGCTGAGTGAGCTGAAGAATGTCTGACCGGATGTAATGACATTGCCCTGGACAATGCTGCTAATTCCTTCTGAAACTAAAAGTCAATAGGGATTATGAAGGTGATGTGTCAAATTCTGACGAATCAGAATAAGCCAGATGGCTACAACTGTGTGATACAGGGGGAGTAACCATCTGATGAAGTGTGGGAATTTGACTGTATCAGTGCCAGATGTCAAGTCTCTACTGGAGGGATGACAGGAACCTTGGAAAATGTTGAATACTAGCAGAATGCAGGAAAGAGCCGCGTGAAATGTTAAGACATCGCGTGCAACGTGTCTGACTGCATATATGGAATAGTCTCAATGCACTGGAACGGCTGTTTTGGAAAAGAAACAGTCAGGAGCTATAAAAGGTATTCAAAGATAATCTGAGATCTTGTTGGTGATTCTCTGACTGTTTCTCAGCAAAAATAAATGCATCTTGACCAAGCATTTATTTCTACCGGAAATTCCTAGGCACGGGCTGGACTATTTAAAGGATGCAATAGCCTTCTTTCTCTCACAAGAAAAACACTCCATTCTCAGAATCATGGGGTATGTTAAGGTTTGGGCAAGCTGCGCCTGGATCTGGTTTTGTGAAGGGTGCCTTTACAAATGTTTAGCTAAAAAGGGGGAGAGAAATAGAGTCATGGGGTTGAGAATGTACCAGAAGCAAGCCAACTGTGGATGTGGCAGCAAACAGAAGTTGGCGTTAGGCACAAAATCCACCAACTGGGTTCACCACTTGTGTCTTGTGATCTGAGTTAAGAAGACAGTTGTGCCGTGTGATCTGAGTTACATTGTCTATGTACTCAGCATTACATGTTCTTCTGGAAGCTCTCCGGTTGAGGGGAAGGGTTCTGGTACAACTGAGTCTTGTCCCTCTTCTTCCCCATGTACACCAACTTTGGTGTTTGTGGTGGTGGAGCCAATGACAGAGATGAAGAGCATTCCCAAAGTGGGATGTTTTGTCCAGTGTATTGTTTATTTGTTTTAGCTAAAATTTGCCAAAGGGGGAGATTGTTAATTCCTTAGGATTGGCATTAATTTTAGAAAACAAATAATGTAATCATCTCTGTTGTTTTAATATGTTGGGTTGAAGAAATTCAACATCTGGACCAACATGTCATGTACGATGTCACGACATCAGGTCTGTGACATCACACATGTGTAGAAAACTGAATTAATTAATTCAGTATATATTCTGGGATCAGCAAGGATATCTGGTGAATATCCTAACTCCCTTGTGGAGGTCTTGAAGACTAAATCAGAACATATATAGGCTTTAAATATGGAGATATATATGGAGAGAGTTTGGGAACTTGAAGACCTTGTTTGTAGCAGAATTTTTCTGCTGAAGTTGTAACAGCAAAGAACAAGTCTGCTGCGATTTCTGAAGGCCCAAATCCAGTTGGGTAATTAGGTTATAAATAGCTGATTGTAACCTAGTTTTTGTAAGCCTCTTAGAATGAATTTTTAGGGGTGTGTGTAAGGTAAACCTCCTAATCTGTGGGAAGGTTACCATGTGTATCTCAGTGGTAAATCCTGAGAGTTTTTGTAACTCAAAGCCTGTAGGCAAGAGTGATTTTGTTCTTGAATGAAGCTGTGAAGCAAGTTCAAGGTGTGTTAACATTACATTGTATTTGTAGTGATAGGAATGGAAACTGGAGGTTTCTAGGTATAGATTGCATTGGGTAGGGATTAAGTGATGAGTTGTAAACGGGTGAGTTTAACTCTGAATTGATACTACTAATAGTGGAGCTTCTTCCTGGCTTGGTAGCCCCCAGATGTAGGTCATGTTGGACTGAACTGGGTTAACAATTTCCTGTGTTTGTTTTCCTTCTGCATGTGTTTATTAATGTCATAACTCAGCAGGTATTCCAGTCAGCTTATCAAGATGATAACTGACCTGGCATATAGCCTTCTGTTTGAATGTCAATCAGAAAGTTGTAACATTCATCAGGGACAGTACATACTGAATGATAAGTAGGTTAACTGTAGTTCAGTATTTATTTAAGTCTGTTCTTCTCAAGGATAACAGACATGGTTGAAGGACCATAGTGAAGCTGTCAAACTGGATGTTTTGACAGTTGATACTGAAGGATGATACTGAAGTAGAGACTAGTTGGTCTTTTCCAGTATTGCAAACTTAGCACAGCACGTTTCCAGGAACATAACAGAATCAGCATATGTTCTGGATGTCGAACTGAATGTTGTGACATTTATTCCCAACAGCAGGTGCTAAAGTGTAGGATGATTGGTTTGTCTGGTTCAGTATTTTTCTCAGGGATTCAATAGCTTAGAGAAAAACCAGGAAACCAACTACTAACCTACAATTAATGAACCTAACAAATAGCCAAATTGTTAGCAATCTAATAAGTGGAAATTAGATTAACATGTTCAACCTTTAATTCAGGAAATACAAGTAAAAGATACACACACTGGAACAATGTAACCGATGATGTCCACAAACAACAGTAAGACATCATGCTGATAACTATGGAAGAAAACAACAGAAGTGAGTGCTAGGTTTGATTTCTGTTGAGTTCTTCTTCCTGATGCACAGAACCAGGGGTTCATACATTCTAGGGTGACATAGAATGAGATGTCGTGACATCTGTGAACCTGTGCATATTAGTACAGTGGTTAATAACTATCTTGCTGTATTAGGTACAATGTTAGATCAGATGTCATGACGTGGAGTATAACATCTGAATTCTGACTACACCAGAATTTCAAACCACTGTTAATATTCCTTTTAAATGAAATCGATTGCTTAAAATTAATGCTTTTATATGTTTAAGAAAACATGCTTTGATTAAAATTTTAATTTTTAAAATGATCATAATAAAATTTAAAACTATTTGGCTGAATTAAATAAGAGTAGAAACAATTGGATAAAAGCTCAACTTTATTTAATAGAATGGTAGTCTGTAAATGACAAGACTCCATAAATCTTTACAAAAATTGAAAATGGTAATTTACATGGAAAAGGGCTACATTGAACACAATGGTCATTAATCCTTCTACCATCTCTTGATATCCACTGTGCTCTTGGCTGCTACTAGGGATCATAATCCGATAATGTGCTTAAGAAAGTCTTCAAGACTGAAGATCAGCAGGATGCAGTTACTTGCCATAATCCCTAATTTTTGCAAAAATTTCCCCAAGGTGGGGTACACAATTTATCGGAATAATTCTTTCTGTTTTATGTCTCTAACTTTTTCTTGGATTGCCCTTTCGAGTTTTCAATCCACCGAGACGCTCATTTTTGCCTAAGCCGCCCTTTCGGGTTTCAACTTAGCGAGTTATTCTTTTCTTTTTTAGGCGAAGTATTTCTTGACTGCATCTGCATTCACAGGACGAGTGAACTCTTCACCATCCATAGTTTTAAGAATCAAAGCACCGCCTGAAAAGGCTCTCTTAACAACATATGGGCCTTCATAATTAGGAGTTCATTTTCCCCTAGAATCTGGTTTGAAAGATAGAATCTTCTTGAGCACAAGGTCACCTTATCTGAACACACGAGACCTGGCCTTCTTGTTAAAAGCTTTCTTCATTCTTTGTTGGTATAACTGACCATGACACATGGCAGTCAACCTTTTCTCTTCAATCAAATTCAGCTGATCATACCTGGTTTGACACCATTCAGCCTCAGTCAACTTGGCTTTCATCAAAACACGCAATGATGGGATCTCAACCTTTACGGGGAGCACAACTTCCATACCATAAACAAGAGAGAAAGGGGTTGCCCCTGTTGAAGTGCGGACGGATGTACGATACCCGTGCAAAGCAAATGGGAGCATTTCATGCCAATCCTTATACGTCACAACCATCTTCTGAATGATCTTCTTGATGTTCTTATTTGCAGCTTCAATAACCCCATTCATCTTAGGTCTGTATGGAGAAGAATTATGATGTGCGATCTTGAAGTCCTTGCAAAGAGCTTCCACCATATTGTTTTTCATGTTTGATCCATTCTCAGTAATGATCTTACTTGGCACACCATAACGGCATATAATATGATTCTTTATAAACCTCACAACAACTTGCTTAGTTACATTTACATACGATGCCGCTTCAACCCATTTTGTGAATAGTCAATAGCCACTAAAATGAAACGGTGTCCATTCGATGTTTTGGGCTCAATCATGCCAATCATATCAATTCCCCACATGGAGAAGGGCCATGAAGAGGAAATGACGTTCAACAGTGTCGGAGGAACATGAATCTTATCTGCATAAATTTGACACTTGTAGCATTTCTTCACAAACTTGCAACAGTCAGATTCCATTGTCAGCCAATAGTAACTTGCTCTCAACATCTTTTTTGCCATATCATATCCATTGGAATGAGTACCAAACGAACCTTTATGGACTTCAGTCATCAATAAGTCTGCTTCATATCTATCCACGCATCTGAGCAGAACCATATCGAAGTTTCTCTTGTACAATACATCGCCATTTAGGTAGAAATTGCCGACTAATCTTCTCAAAGTCTTCTTATCTTTCAAAGATGCCCCATACAGGTAAATCTGACTTTGGAGGAAACACTTGATGTCGTAATACCACGACTTTTCGTCTTTGATTTCTTCAACAACAAACACATGAGCTGGCTTATCAAGACGCATCACAGTCAGGTTGGGAACCTCATTCCAATGTTTCACTACAATTATTGAAGCCAACGTTGCAAGAGCATCTGCCATCTAGTTTTCATCTCAGGGGATATGGTAAAACTCAACCTTTGTAAAGAAAGTTGAAATCCTCCTCGCATAGTCTCTATATGGTATCAAACCGGGCTGATTCGTCTCCCATTCACCTTTGATCTGATTCAGGACCAAAGTTGAATCTCCATAGACGTCTAGATATTTGATTCTGAGATCAATGGCCTCTTCAATCCCCATAATGCAAGCTTCATACTCATCCATATTGTTTGTACACTTAAAAGTCAATCTAGTTGTAAACGGAAAATGTGTACCTTGAGGAGTAATGATTAATGCCCCAATGCCATTACCATATTGATTAACAGCTCCATCAAATATCATGCCCCAACGGGAACCAGGTTCTGATCCTTCTTCAAGAAATGGTTCATCACAATCTTTCATTTTCAGGTACAAGATATCTTCATCAGGAAAATCATATTGCACTGACTAATAATCTTCAATTGGTTGGTGAGCCAAATGGTCAGCCAAGACACTACCTTTAATTGCTTTCTGAGATCGGTATTTGATCGTGACTTAGTAAGTCTATGTGAATCATGACTGCAAGTGTACAGTATTATCGCATAGTTTTAAAGATTATCGAACCCACAAGGACTAATAATCGAACATATCATGGTCTAATGTTGTTATGTAAATCTAAGGCTGATGATTGTTCTAAGATTAGAGGGATGAAGAGAAATAACTATAACGTAAATAGAATATTAATAAAGATATGAGGTATAGGGGATATCGGTATGTAACGCATCAAACTTTGGGGATTCGATATGGTTCGTTGGTGTAATCTTATTGGTTAAAATATTCTTCAGTAGAAATTATTTATAGAAAGGACTTTGTCTCACACTCTCGTTTTTATTAACTCTGACCATACTCCTAAACCAGAATGATTTCCTCTCGCGGTCTCATTTTGAATTTAAAAGTAATTTTTGAATATAAATAAAGTCTAATTAATCCTAAAGCGCTCTCGGTGTGTTTAGGATAATGCCTAGTTTCAGCTATCTGGTTAAAATCTCAAACTCTCGTTCTTGTTGACCGTAACCTTAGTTTGTTTTGTACTCTCGTACGAAAAACAGTTTGATTAAAATAAGAAACTAAAATCAGAAGAAAAAAAAAATAAGTTTTATAAGAACTAACACCAATTATTTATGAATCTCGTCGTTTCGACGGTCTTTACATATCGATACCTAAGGGTTTAGCCGGACATGGATCCGGTAACAGACATGGTATTTGGGAAATTAAACATGCAATAAGGCATAAATAAATAAAACAGTAATCAAAATAAAACCTGGATTGTGAATTAAGAACTGGAACTGAATCTTGATTCTTCGATTAAAATAATTCCGACAGGCTTTGGCAATGAATAATCCCTACAATTGAATCCCAAATGCGTAAATAATAAACCACAATAGTCCCCGATGTGGAGAAACTATCACTTTTACAAAACAAGAAAAAATTCCTAGAAAACTAAAAGAAAACATCTGCTGAAAAAATAATCGTCGTTTGAAAACTGGAAGAAGAGAGAGGAGCCTGCGAGTCTAAGAGATCCCTTTTTATATATTTTCCACATTCCCTAATTTGTAGCAAGGTGGGTGGATTCGTGACTATAAAGGTGGAGAAAAAGGTGGAAGACTAGGTTGTGGCGGTTGCCATGACCCTAGCCTTTGAATGAGTGGTGAGCGCCACCTTTTTAGGAACTGAACGCCACTTCTTAAGGCTTGGTGGCGGGCACCACACTCCCTAGATAATGGGCGCCACAAGCACATTTTCTTTGGTGGCCCATTATCTCTAATAAAAGCTTCATTTTCTTCTCTTTTTCTTTCCTTTTTTCTATTTTCCATTTTGCTTGCGGTAAACCTTTTAATCGATAAATACTTGCAATAAACATAAAATATTGCGTAACAATAAGTGTTAATCAAGTAAAAAGCAATGTATATGGAGCCAAAAATACGATACGTTTTCGCGTTATCAGTATTCAATATCATACTCTGATAACAACATCTGCCAACGGGCAATCCTCCCAGTGAAAGCAGACTTCTCAAATATATACTTGATTGGATCCATTTTGGATATCAACCAAGTGGTATGATTCAACATATATTGATGCAGACGCTTAGCAGCCCAAGCCAATGTGCAACAAGTCTTCTCAAGCATAGAATACTGAGTCTCACAGTCGGTGAACTTCTTACTGAGGTAGTAGATTGCATATTCTTTCTTTCCAGTCTCATCTTGCTGACCTAGAACACAACCCATACTATCTTCAAGCACAGTCAAATACATGATCAACGGTCTTCCTTCCACAGGCGGAGACAGAATCGGAGGTTCGAGTAGATATTCCTTGATACTATCAAAAGTTTTCTGGCAGTCTTCGATCCAATCACAAGACTGGTCTTCCGAAGAAGCTTGAATATAAGCGCACATGTGGCAGTCATGTGTGAAATGAATCTTGAGATATATTTAAGCGGCCAAGAAAACCTCTGACTTGCTTCTCAGTTTTGGGCGCAGGCATCTCTTGTATTGCTTTGACCTTGGCATGATCAACTTCAATACCCTTCTCGCTGACAATAATGTCCAACAACTTACCAGAGCGAACACCAAAAGTACACTTATTGGGATTCAAGCGGAGTTTGTATTCCTCAAACGTTGGAATAGCTTAAACAAATGCTCAACATGCTCCTCTTTTTCAATAGATTTAGCAATCATATCATCAACATATACTTCAATCTCTTTATGCATCATATCATGAAAAAGAGTAGTCATTGCTCTCTAGTAAGTTGCACCAGCATTCTTTAAACTGAAAGGCATCACTCTATAAAAGAATGTTCCCCAGGGTGTAATGAATATGGTCTTCTCCATATCTTCGGGTGCCATCTTGATCTGATTATAACCGGAAAATATGTCCATAAACGAAAAGACTTTGAATTTAGTTGTATTGTCTACCAACATATCAATGTGTGGCAGAGGGAAATCATCTTTCGGACTAGCTTTATTCAAATCTCTATAATCAACACACATACGGACTTTTCCATCCTTCTTCGGAACAGGCACAATATTGGTCACCCATTAGGAATACTCAACGGTCACAAGGAAATCAGTGTCAATCTGCTTTTGCACTTCTTCTTTGATCTTCACTTCCATATCAGGATGAGTTCTCCTCAACTTTTGTTTGACTGGCGGGAATTTTGGCTTCAACGGCAATCTATGCTCCATAATCTCATAATCCAACCCAGGCATGTCTTGATAGGACCAAGCAAACACATCTGAATACTCTCAGAGAAGACCAATCAACCCCTTCTTAACTTCTGGACATAGTTGAGATCCAATCTTGACTTCCTTCACATCATCTTCGGAACCCAAGTTGACTAACTCAATCTACTTTTCGAATGGCTGAATGAATTTTTCCTCGTGCTCAAGAAGACGAGACAATTCATCACTTACTTCTTCATCACTTTCCTCCTCAGCCTTAAACACAAGGAATTCAAATTTTGGAGAAGGAGAAGGATCATTGTATTCAATAGGGTTAGAAACCAAATTGCATAATGATTTGATATTTTGATTTTAGAGAAGTGAATTGTGACCAAATATTATGCAGATGGACAATTATATTATTTATTTATGTTTTTTGTGATTACCATTTTCAGAATAAAGCAAAAAATAAAAATAAAACCTCATAGATGTGGATGAATAGAATTATATTTTATTGATGATCAAATTTTGAAAATGCCAAACAATGTTCTCTTCTCCCTTAGGCATAGGAGAAGGATTTTCACAAACAAATAAAAGCAATTACTTAGATCGATGCACAATAATAGGAACATCAACAGCAATCCAATTGTTGCAAGCTTTTCCATGCGTCACAAAATTGGTGCAGTCTTCATCTTCATCACCCTCTATCACAGCAGCTAAGTGTTGTTCATTACCATGAATGAACCCTCTGCTACGGAAACTGGGTTGTGCATCTTTAGATTTAATCACAGATGAACCTTGTTGGAAACCCAAACCAGCTCTGCTCTTGTTGTCGGGGACTTCTACCATCTGTCCCCACTGATTAGACTGACCATCTTCAACAATTTTCAGCGCATCTTTGAATGAGGATATGGGTGACCCAACTCTCTTTTCTTCATCAATAGATAAGGCTTGGAATGGAGTTCCAACCTCATCCTCGGCTTCTACGTAAGAGAAAGATGACAGGTGGCTTACCAATAAAGCCTTCTCCCCACCAACAATAACAAGCTTCCCATTTTTAACAAATTGCAGCTTTTGATGCTACGTTGAAGTAACAGCTCCTGCCTCATGAATCCATGGCCTTCCCAATAAACAACTATAGGTCGGGTGGATATCCATTACTTGAAAAGTAATTTGGAAGTCACTCGGACCTATCTTCACTGGAAGATCCACTTCGCCAATTACGGTTTTGCGAGAACCGTCAAATGCTTTGACGATCACGCCACTATATCTCATCGGAGCTCCTTGGTATGACAGCTTAGACAAAATTGACTTCGGAAGTACATTCAATGAAGATCCAGTGTCTACTAATACATTTGACAGAGCGTCATCTTTGCAATTAATTGAGATATGTAGAGCCAGGTTGTGATTTCTACCCTCCTCGGGGAGTTCTTCATCACAGAAACTGAGATTGTTGCAAGAAGTGATGTTAGCTACAATATGATCGAACTGATCCACCATAACATCATGTTCCATGTAAGCTTGCTCTAGGACTTTCTGCAGTGCTTCTCTGTACGCTTCTGAATTCATTAACAAAGACAGTACGAATATCTTGGAGGGAGTTTGAAGCAGCTGCTCCACTATGTTGAAATCACTCTTCTTTATCAATCTAAGCACCTCATCGTCATTGTTAGGCTTCAAGCCACTGGATTCACCAGACTGACACCTTGGAGCACTAACAGACTCTACCACTAGTAGATCAACCTTCTTATTAACAGATACATCCTCCATGTTTTTTGGGAACACCGACCCAAACACACGACCATTATGGGTCACCTTGGTAACATCAGTTATGCTCACAACTGAACTGGTCATAGGTAAAGGAACCTCTTGACCATTCTCCAACATGGTAGCATTATATTGATATGGGACAGCCTTATCGGATGCATACGGGATGGGGCCCACTAACCGTGTAACCAACGGCGACACCGATCTGTTGCTGACGCTATTACTGCTATTGTTGTCATATTGAATCACCAATCTCTCAGGAGTTTTGAAAACCGGGACTATAACATTGACATTGTCATCTACATGACGAGACTGAACAATCTGAATCAAACCTTCATCCATCAACCTCTGGATGTCTCTCTTCACAATCATACAACCTCTGGGATTGACACTGCAAATAGCACAACCATCATGATCATGATCACAATCGCTAACCAAGCAAATATCCTTGTGCATCCTCACCAAGGACCTTCTAATGAAGCGTACATCAAATACCTTGAACTCGCCAGGACAGTCGTCCACCATATTAATAGATGAATTTCCATGGGTAGGCAGTGGGTTATCTTTGACGTTCGGAGCACGGTCCTCAAAGGACACCATTCCACTCTTGACCAGCTTCTGGACTTCATATTTCAAGGGGTAGCAATTCTCGATATCATTATCGGGAGCTCCTTAATGAAAAGCATAACGGAGTTCCGGTTTGTACCACCATGGGAGTGGTTCAAGGATTTGAGGGGGGTTTCTTAGTTGCAACAGGTTCTTGAGAACCAACGAGGGATATAATTCTGCGTACGTCATAGGAATTGGGTCGAAAGAGACCTCCTTCCTCTCAAAATTTGATGGTTGTTGAAGATGATTGTTGGTATTGTTTTTGTTGTAGGTGTTCGTTCGTTGATGTGGTTGTTGTTGTTGAATTGGTGTTGACTGAATGGTTGAAAATATGGGGATCACAGATGATATTTGATTATGGTGTTGACGAGGTGGTTGATTTCTTCTTACATGAGGCCTCCTCTGCCTCCCAACACATACTGCATTAGTCTCTGCTTCCTTCTTCTTACCAAAACTATTTCCATATCTCTTGTTGGATGACGCTTCCTCCTTAGATAACCATCCCTCTCAGACACCTTCTTCTAGCCTCATCCCCATGTTTACCATCTTGGTAAAATCACTGGGGGCACTGGCAATCATCCGCTCATAATAAAATGAGCTCAGGGTCTTTAGAAAAAATTTAGTCATCTCCTTCTCTTCCAAAAGAGGGGTAATCTGAGCAGCAAGCTCTCTCCATCTTTGAGCATACTCCTTAAATGTCTCCTTGTCTTTCTGAGACAACGACCTCAATTGGTCCCTATCTGGAGCCATGTCCAGATTATACTTATACTTCTTCACGAATGCTTCGCCCAAATCATTAAACATGCGGATGCTCGCACTATCCAATCCCATGTACCACCTCAGAGCAGCACCAGTAAAATTGTCTTAAAAATAATGGATCAACAACTGATCATTATCGGTTTGAGTAGACATCTTTCTAGCATACATCACAAGATGACTGAGTGAACAGGTATTCCCTTTGTACTTTTCAAAGTCAGGGACTTTGAACTTCACTGAGATTTTAACATTTGGAACCAAACAAAGTTCCGCAGCACTATTTCCAAACAGATCCTTACCCCTCAAAGTTTTCAACTCCTTACGCAGCTCAAGGAATTGATCTTTCATCTCACCCATCTTTTCATACACATTAGGACCCTCAAACGGCTCAGAATGATAGATGGTGTCTTCTACACGGGGTAGAGTATGCACAACAGGCGGTGGCACAGACATGACCGGGCTAGATGCCGGCATAGAAGCAAGTGTAGGCGCAAAGCCTTCAGGCACGAAATTAGGCGGCATTCCCCACGGGAATCCGGCAGGCATGTTGGGTGCAAAGTGAGAAGCAGTTGTAGGAATGGTAGAGGTAGCAACCTCGGAAATAACAGTCCTCTGAGGAGGAGGAGTTGCATGTGTTGGAGAAGATTGGCTCTGAACGGCTAACACTGAATCCATCATGGCAGTCAGACGGGCGATCTCATCCTTCAAGTCTCTGTTTTCTTGTTCTAGATGCTCCATAATCTTTGAGTGATTGGCGCGGGCATTGTATCGATGAGTCAACTTGGCTGAAGCACAGAAGAAATACCAATAAGACATCTGGCGAAAGAGAAACCTGCTTATGCAAATGATGCATGAAATGCAATGCTTGATTGTTTTTACTTTCAAGGAACTTACTATATTATTTGAATATATATATATATATATATATATATATATATATATATATATATATATATATATATATATATATATATATATATATATTCAACAAGAATTGCAACAATTTGATATGACCATAAAATCTCTTTTATTTATATAATTGGAAGGATTACACTGAGTACAATTTCAGAAACCAAATGAAAAATATAAGAGAAAGGAGACTAGTCATCCTAAGGATCCCTAACAACAACATCAAAAGATCTGGCTGCAGGCGCGTACTTCCTTCGAATGCGTCAGATCTCGGTCTCAAAAGAAGCCTTCATCTGAGTCTTCTCGAGGATAAGCTGGTCAATAATCTTCTTCCAAGCAACGGAAGGATGAGGCATACTAGAGGAAAATGAAACCTCTGGTTATCTCTGTCTCTTCATTACTCGGTCTTCAAGTAGCTCAATAAGTGCATCTTTGTCCTTAGACTCAAGCTGCAACTCCTCATGCTTTCGACTCAAAGCATGGAAACGCTCTTCCCACATATCCTTCTCTTGCTTCATCTTGGCGAGCGCGTCTTCCAACTCCTCTACATCTTGGTTAGGGAGAGTTAATGGCTCAACCACAACCACAGACATAGGTCTCTCACAAGCATAAGTCATCTTCAATTTCAAAGCTCTCTTCTTCACCCAAAGAGTGTAAGCTTCCAAAGCTACACAGTTGCGCGGACCAAGCTCGGATCTTCCTTTCCTATGCATATTATGCCAAGCATGCACAATCTTCTTCTTCAAATGTCGGGGATCTTTACCCTCTTGATAGAAAATTCCTTCTAACAAAGTGTTATTAGGTTTGTCTCTCAAGGGGAACCTAAGTTGACAACGAGCCAAAGCAGGGTTGTAATTGATTCCTCCTTGTGTGCCAATGTGAGGCACATTAGAGAATTCACCATAACAATCAATAATATCCAAACTACTCAATGAAGGATTATACCAAACTATATCAGCATTAGTGAGAGACATAAGTCTCTGAGACCACCGTAGATATTGTTTGTTCTCCATAAAAGTAGACGTCTGGGGCAAGTTCGAAATAAACCACTTGTACAGAAGAGGAGTGCAACAGACGATAGTTCCACCACCTTTAGAATTCCTTAGATGCAAAGAGAAGTACATATCACCTAACAGAGTGGGCACGGGATTCCCAATCCAGAAAATTTTAATGGCGTTAACATCAACAAAACCGTCAATGTTAGGGAACAAGGCTAAACCATAGATGAGCAACTCAGAAGTCAACCCAAACAATCCTCCTTTCTTCACCCAATGAGCCTCTATCTCAGACTTCTTTAGATGAAGAGCTTCAGCTGTAAGATGATATCTGGGAATCTCTTCCAATCCACTAAAGGGCACTTTGTTAGAAACAGGTATTCCCAAGAGATGGGCATACTCCTCCAACGTAGGCACAAGCTGATAATCAGGAAAAGTGAAGCAACGGTAGAGAGGATCATAAAACTGAACCAAAACACTCAGAAGTCCTTCAACCACATTAACAGATAAGATAGACAGAAGCTTTTCATGACGTTGCTTGAAGTCTAAGGGATCTAATACAAAAGACTATAACTTCCTTAACTCTTTCAAGTCGGGACAGCTGAAACTGTACTTCTTAGTGTTCCTTCGTCCACAATCCATAGTCTGAAAATATTTGCAAATAATACCTCAGTCTCTTGAAATTTTCGTATGATGAATGTTATAATGCGCATGAATGCAACAATCACAAATAAGGGATCACACACAAGGCAAACAAACAAAGGTCAAGGGATGAATCAAGTCATTATGAAGATCAATCATCCATTTTGGTGGATTATGGTTTACACCTTATCAACACCCAAGTTCCATTGATATTGACAAGACTTGATTGGATCAACCAAGAATCAAGGGTTTGTTGTGACTCACGAGCATGGATTCTAGGTAAGAACCATCCCAAAGGAGTGAACTAAGGATAAAACCTGTAGATCATGTTCTAAAAAGTTCCCAGAGTCTTAATTCTATCTATCGAATATTATAGGTTAGGATGACTGACTCATCAACCCATAATATTCTCAAGAGAAACTCGTCTGAGTGTAGCATCGTGTAACAACTGTAATCAAGTCTACACTTGAACAGTCTCCCCACTACATCCTAAATAGACCAATAGGGGTTAAATGTTCTACGGTCCTCAACTTCTCGGACCCTAAATCAAAGATAGTAATGCCTAGCCACAAAAAACTTGTGTGACATTCATAACTCTAAAAGGGTCTCCACTAAGTAGATGGGTCTCAAGCCAACTTGTTAAGGACTACTCCACATAAGTTGAACATGACTATACCATCCTCCTATCTTAATTGCACTCAAGTTCGGGTTAGAACTTATCTCACCACTCAGAGATCACCAAGCACCACAAGCAGATTATATCATACAAACAAATATACATACATCAAATATACAATTATATTCACACAAAAAAAAAGTAGGCTAAACCCACTGGAGACTACTCCCCAGCAGAGTCGCCACTTAATTTTTGTAGCGGTAAATACATGACCGTCAAGCTATGGATAAGCTAGACGTCAATAAAAGTTGAGTCGCCACCGCGCTTTTATTGTTTCCAAGGCAAAAGGAAAAAGTACGAACAAAACCCAAAAGATAAGAAGTTTTCAAATCAAAACTAATAAAATGCCAGAGATTATAGGTAAGGTGGTTGGTTACACATAGGGAAGGTGTTAGCACCCAAAGTGTCCTAAGTACTCCTAGGGAGCCCTTTTTTGTGTGTGCATATGCGTTTTTGTACAAAATGATGCTTGCAATAAATAGAGTGGAGAGATGAGAAAAGAATTCATTAATTATATTTTTGTGTTTGACAAGACCTTCGGACTTGTGCCTACGTACCAACATAAAATGAGGGATCAAAACCTCGTAGTTCGTGGTAATAATTTCAAAGTGAGTGAATTGCTTTTAACAAAATTTAAATTTAACAAAGGCACGAGAGGCCTAAAAATGGTTTGAATGAGTGTTAGTTCTTTGTGTATTTTTTTTGAAAATTTTAAGTCAAGTATAGTTAAGTTTATTTACAAGTTTATTTAAGAAAAGGAGTTTGAAAATGCAATGGCATAAGGCCAAAGTTTCTAATTTGTAATATGGTCTAAGTTTAGAAAATGAGCACAAGTAAAGAAGGTTTTTAAAAAAGGGGGAGAGATTTTGAAATTAAAGAAGTGGGGAGGAGATGAAGAGACTAATCCTAAGAAAAGATTTAAAAGTTAAGAGTTGAAAAGATCTGACCAATGAGCTGCAATTCAATAGACAAGAATGTCATATAGAAACCCAAATTTCCATTGTACTTTAGAATCAAGCAACAATCAATACACAAATAGAAAGTTGAAGAGCAAGGCATCAAATAAAGATAGCCACATCCAAGCTTAGCAACTCCATGATCTTCTTCAAAATTTCCCATGTATCAAATAACTTCAAAGAGGGCATGAGACACAGGTTCAAAATAACAGCTTCACAATGATCATGTTGCAGATGAACTCAAATAGATCTTCAATTTTGTATCAGATGAAATTTCATTGCACATGCACTTAGTTTCATGAAAGTTGGCATTGGTCAAGTCCTTTGCATAGGGAGTATTGCCTAAATTCTAAGTCCAATAGTCTCAGATCAAACCAACAGTCTACACAAGATGTTTTTTAGGGGTTTTGTTCTTATTATGTACATTAAGGTCAAAAAGACCACACAAGCAAACAAATATATACAAATAAAATATATCACAAAATATGGTCCAAGTGGACAAATGGAAAATGACATTAAAGTAAACATTTTGAATGGTATGAATAATGGTAAATGGATAAAGCTTAAAAATTAAAGTGCATAAAAGTAAATGACTTGAAATTAAATGTTAGTTGTTAGTTAATTAGAAGTTAGTATTTCTTTTGCTTTGTTTTTGTTCAAGTCATTCTTTGGAGAACACTTAACCCGCTTATCACAAGCATGAATCCTTGAACCAAGACATCTTCCAAAGGAAGGAAAAAGGGAAAAGTTTCCACGCAATACCATGAAAGAGGGGAGACTTACAATCTCACTAACTAGAATGCTATGTCTTTTGTGTCAAAATTTAGCGCTATGTTATGCAATAGTAATTGGACTTCTGTAGAAGTCACAATTATTTGAGGTCGTGCAATAGAATTTTGGTGCTAATACATGTTAGAGATATAGTATGATAAACTATGCTCATGAAACATGCCACACACAAAAAGAATATGCAAAATGGGGGACTTAATCTCATCCATACTTACGTTGATTTTGGAATTAACCATACTTATGGCTCTACACAATTTATTTGTCATTTAAACAATTAAAAATAATAAAAATAAGCATTAAATTAAATTATGGTTGGTCAATTTCCAAAAACCTCATCAAAACATCAAAAAAATGGCCATGAGATTTATCATAGGTCAAACAAGGTCAAAGGACCTTGGAGAAAAAATTTCATAATTTTTGGAAACTTAAAAGTATTTTTAAATAATTAAAAATATTCACAAAATCAATTAAATCATGAAAAATATTAATAATGATCCAAAAAACAATTTTAATTCATAAAATGAAAGAGGAATTTATGTTAAAAAATTGGTGAAACTCTCATATTTTTTGGATTAATATTAAATTTAATATAAATTAATAAAAATAAAACAAATAAATGAAAATCAATTCATCAGAAAAAACATGGACCACTTGATCTCCCTCATTAATTGAGGTGGCAGATCAAGTGGACCAAAACACGCGTTCCATGGTACACTTGAGTCAGTGCGCCACACAGTTGGTAATCAAAAGGAACGCTCATGATTAAAACATAAAGACTTGATCATGTGGCTCAGAACCTATCCAACTCATCGTCGGAGCAAACCACTGGTCGTCTTCTCAGGCGACCTTGGCCGGATTGGTTCTCTCATCACCATCACAAAAATGAAAAAAAAAAAAAAAGGACATGATCTTAAAGTTAAAATGGCACTGATCACGAATTTGGCCTCAATTTATCCTAACTCCAAATATATTGAAAGATACATGGAGTTGAAATTTGAGGTACATGAACTGAGTTGCTTCGATTTGGCTTTAAAGCAACTCAATCTTCTTGCCTACATTGGTAGGACTTCAGACAACCAAAGATCCAAGAGAATTGATGAGAATTGAGAGAATCGAAGAGAAGAAAAAATCAGGAAAATACCTTCAATGATGTGCAGAACTTGATCTTTCTTGCTTCAATTCTTGTTTGATCTTGCTCAGGAAGGTTGCAGAAGTGGCTTAGGATTGAAACAAAGCTTTGGATCCTGGAGTTTTTGAATCTCCAAACAGTGAGATTCAAACTCAATTTTCAAATGAAAATTCTCAGGTTTTCCTTTCAAATGTGAGGGTTTCAAGTGTGGGAGGCAAAGCTGGCGCGCAAGGGTCCTCGCTTGTGATGCTAGAGGCTCTTATTTATAGCAAATTCAAGTGTTATTTACACCTTCCAAAATGTTTCCAAAATTGGCAATTGAGTGATGCATGCTTGCATGGGCATGTACAGGCCCGTGAAGCTACTCAGTTAAGTCCATAATCACATGTAATTGAGTCTGAAGTGAATTGGAATGCAAGGCAAAAGTGTGCAGTTGTTTGAAGTTTGATCCTTGCCAAATGATGCATCCATGTTCATACCATGCGCAGACCACTCAAACCTTGTCCAAAATGGTTGAAATTGGACTCTTTTGATAGGTTAGATCAAGAGGAACAACTCTCATATTTAACACTTTTCCATTTGAAGCTTGTATCATGATGAATTTCGATGTGGAAGTTTGGAAATTTCAACAAGTCAAAAAAATTCTAAGTGTCAAGCCATATGCTCAATTATTCCACCTTGGCTAACTTTTTATGTGAGCTTCAAATGAGAAAAGTGTCTTCATCAAAGTTGTAGCTATTTCAAAAACCTTCAAAATGGTCACAAATATTACCTAATTTAGATTTGGGATGAATGAGTTATGCATTTTTGAAGTTGAGGAAAATCACTTGTTCAATGGTATTGGTCCAAAATGACCTATAATGTATCCTCATATCACATGCTCATAAAAGTTGAATTAGCTCTTCCTCCAAACGTCAAAGTTGAAGTAGACACCTTGAATTTGATTGCAAAACTTGGAAATATTTCATCTCATAAAAATTGATCAAGTTATGGCCTTGGGAAGTTGACCTCCAAATTAGGGTTTAGACAGAATGACCTATAATCTTTCAATATAAAAAATGACTTTCCAAGAAAAACTAGCTCTAGACCTCAACATGAAAGTTGTTTTTAATGTCATTTAGAGTAACTTTTCTCATGTAATTATTTTCATATGATGAAAATTGTAGGAGATAGGGTCTAGGGGATCCCAGTTTTGATCAGATGAATTCCTCTGGTCAACCACCATTAGCCACCTTGCTAACTTGCAATTCTCTTAACTTTTGGGACTCATGGGAGATCATATATGCATAATATGGTGAAATTTTAAGTGTCACTTGAAATATTTTATCAATTGTTGAAGAAGCTTGGTGAAGAAGTTACACAAGATACCCAGATGAACTAGGGTTTTCAAGGCAAACCAATTCCAAACTCTTGAAGAATTCTTGATCAAATGGTGCTTGGTGATCTCTCCCAATATAAAACCAATGGATGAGGAAGGAAGGGGGATGCCAAGGTATGATCCCAATGCTAATGCATATGATGAGATAGCATGAGGGATCTTAGGGTCAAAATTGGGGTCTTACAGATAGATGATGCGCTTTTGGAGAATAGAAAATAAGGGACCAAAAATAGAAATAAAGGACCACAAATAAAACCCTAGACATAAAACAAGCATCATTACATTATGCTACACTACCCTACCACTACCATTATAGCCAATCTGAACACTCGCCTGCAAGCCCTAAAATAAGAACCACAAAATTAGGAAAAATGAAATATACCTCAATCATCCAAATCTTATTTTTTGTTGTTCTTCCCCCTTCTTCATTCGTACTTGTGTTGTGAATCCTTCGAATCCTTTTTCTCCTTTCTCCGTTCGTACTTGCATTGCTCTCCTGCTTCGTGCCTGAGTTCCTCTCCTTCCTTCTGCGTCCGTCCTTACTTAGGAATTTATGCGTCTTCCATTTCTCAATTTGGGATTTAGGGATTTCTATGTTCGTCTCTTATTACTAATTTAATTTAAAATTCCATGTCATCACCGTCACTGACACCTCACTCACATTAATGTCACATATTTATTTTTGAAACAATTGTTTTTAAAAAGATAACAATGTACACATTTGCTAACTTAAAGGACCAAGTTGTTATAAAAAAACTTAAAAGATCAACTTGTTACAATAAAATAACTTAAATGATCCTTTATGCAATTTTGTGAAACTTATATTACAACTAATGATGGCATAAATCTATAAAATATCGAATCCTATGAATCATCTCTTTCTCTTTAAATTTCTTTCAATGGAATGCCTTCAAAAGAGACCGAATTAAAATCAATTTAAATGTGTGTCTCGCGCGCATGGCGAATGAGCTCTCAAGCATTGGTATGTCGTATAGTGAAAGTATCAATATCGAGTATGTACGTGGTATTGATATGTGCATAAACTTGCCAAATTTGTACCATTTTTTCTATTTAATATGTGAGTTAGTACGCGATTGGTATATAAATCCACACAAAAAATACAAGTTTTTTCCTTCAATCAAAATAAAACTTAAGTTTTTTAATTTATATATAAAATGAAAAATAAAAGGTCAATTTATATAGCCTTGGATGCTTCTTTGCAACTTTTAAGTTTTAATATTTGCCTCCGTATATTTTTGACATTTAATTTTTTAAGTTATCGAGCAGATTTTGAACAAAAGTTTCTTTTTAATTTTAATATTTTGTTATCATTTAAAGATTATATAATTTGTTCATGTTATTTTTTGAAATTTTTTACTCAAATAATCCAGTTTTTCAAAAAAACATCCAAAATAACTCATTTTTCAGATTAACTCTCAAACTACTCCACTTTCAAAAAAAAATGTTAACACATAGATGTCAGATGAATTTGTGTCTATCCTTAATTTTAAAGAGGAGGCGATAACTGAATTTGCTACAGCACATGATGCTGCTAATCCAATTGACGCATATATGTAGAAAATGAGATGAGGGGCCAATTGGTATAGCTCCTCCGTGTATTGTGTAATTTTTTTTGTATAAATAGAGGTGTTGTGTGATTCATTTTTCCACATCTCTTTTCATTATATTGTAAACATGGTTCGTTTTCGTCTCCGCTATGGAAAAGTGATTTATTCGAGAGACAAGCCTCCGATGGAGATGCTCTTATGGAACATTTATCGTTTCGAGCAACTACAGAGGGAGTTGGTTCATTGGTTTGACGGAAATATACGTGAAGGCAAAAAAAATAGAAGTATTGAGAGACTCGATGTCGTACGTAGATGAATGCAAGTAAAAAATATAAGGATGTTAGGGAAGTGATGTTTGGACCAAATGATATCAATTTGATTGTTGTAATTAGTTAGAAATATTGTTTTTAAATGTTATGGTTAAGTATTTTTATCTGTTTTGATATTTGTTGTTTGTGTTGTTTATTCAGACCTGTTCGATTTTAAGTGTGTTTAAGTTGGAGTGGTGTTTGTTGTTAACTTTGTTGTAACAAAAAGTTATTAGTATATCAAAATCAAAGGTTACAAAAATTGAAATGAGGTACTAAATTATGATGCAGAGGTTGCTCCGAGATTAGGACGTTTTTTCTTATTATGTCCGGGTTGACGACATGTACTACATAATCTTATCATTTTATCAGTCATATCCATTTTTGTTCTAATATGTGTGTTGTTTGACCATCCTTTTTTCTTTCTTCGCATTTCATCGTTGTGTCAAACTATGTCTCCTTGATATGGAGGTCAGTATTCCTCCTTTGCTAGCACTGAGAGACTTTCGTTATAGACATTAATGACGGTAATGGCATTGTAAACATCAGATAGATGGTTGTAAGCGTCCAGACGAGTATCTGTGCATGCCGCAATGACATGGGAGCAAGGAATACGAAAGAAAAACCAACTCGTAATTATATGGTTTGGTACATATCGGTTGGATTTGAGTTCCTCGCCGAGGATATGTACCTATATGATCCACGCCAGGTAACTTACACATAAGAAGGTTCAACATCTAACCCCCGACAACATTGTCAGACCGGTTACTCACAACCCCCTACCTATCAAAATTTTCGGTCCACAAACAGACAAACATACGACCTTAACATGTCAAACACCCAACCACAATACCAAGAGCATACCTCGTACCACCACCAACAAGAAGATCATCATCAAGACACCCAACATCGCTATGCACCCAACACATCACCCTACCATAACTGCCTTAGCCAAAACACTCAGCGATCATTTAACATCAATTGTCCCTTCCTATTATAGCCAAGAAGCCCAAACATCACAAAACTAAAACATGCAACAACTATATGGCTACCAAACACCACAACAATCATTTCAACATTTCCTCGACGTATCATTCACATCAATGTTGCCCTTCAATCGTCCTGGTCACCCTCCAATAACTCAAACACAACCCAACTACTCTGGCATGGGTCACGAACTCAACTATGGCGGTAGCGCTTCATTGCATACACAAGACTATGCAAATTTGTTTGAATATCTTAGGCAATCTCCTGCAGGTGGTGGTAATGTTCATGGGCCCTCAAATACCTCGGGTGAATCATTAATGTGGGTTAGGGTCACGCGTTCGGGTAACTATGGGATGTGTTACCGGAGGCCGGTTAGGTCATCTCGGTCAACGATATTAGTCTTTTTGATATTCGTATGTAAACATATATTAATATTAATAATAATTGGTCCGATTTTGATTTTTATCTTAAATGTATATTATTTTTCAAAAAAAAATTACACAACACACATACTCTTAAACCTAACACACAAGCGTCAATTGGATTGACAACACTAGGTGCATAAGTCAATCCAATTGGCATCACCTCTTTAACTTAGAGAGCAAACGTCGATTCATCTAGCACCAAAGTGAGATAGTTTGGGAATTAATATAGAAAGTGATATATTTTGAGATTTTTTTTTTGAAAAATTAGATTATTTGAGTAAAAAATTCTATTTTTTTAATAATTTATTTTTTATATTATTTTATAATTATATTTTAAAAAATTAAATTGTCATGTCGATACCTTAGTTTTATAGAAATATCAATACGGATGAGACGGTGCCAAAATCCAATATTTAGTTAATTAATTTGTTCCGCTAAGATAGTTTAATTAATAATTATGTGTAATGCTAACTTGTGTTCTAAGGACACAAGTTAAGAACTAAAAAAAGTAATGTTGAGTTCAAAATTGTGTATTGATTTTAATAAAAGTATAAAATTAATTTTTTTATTATTTTTCCCAATATAAATTTTATATAAGTGGGTTTCTTATCTTGTGTCCCTATGACACAAGTTAGCATTACCCAATAATTATATACAAATATTAGAGGTAACAATGTGAGTTCGAATGCCAGACATCTCATTTATTCGTCTTTAATAAAGTGGACTTCAATTAAATGACTACTTGTCCAAAAATAAAAAAAAATAAGTTTCTTGAGACATATTCATTCTAATTGTACTACTAGTATACATTTATAGGACTGATTTTAACCGAGAAAATGGAATCATATTGAAAAGATAAAATTGCAAAAAAAGACATTGATTTGCACGTGTATGTATGTAGGCATAAATGCGTCTTCTTCCGTGCTCAACGTCATTAACTCCTCTTACGCAAAGATGTTGTAATGGAATGGTAGGACATCTATTGGATATACTAGTTTAATAAGTAGCATGCGTTCTGTTCTGTTGCCACAGTTGCTTGCTGTTACCACATCACGGTACCACTGTTACTTACTGTATAATTACTGTAATTATAACACAGAAATCATTAACTAAAGCGTCCTCAGACATTAACGTATCACACTGCCACTGCCATCATCATACACTTTCCTTCCTTTATTCACTATCCCGACTTCAAGTCTGCAACACTTTGATTATAATGTACAGTTCAGATTTCCCTCTCGAAACCGATCAAACCGACTTGCAAACACTATTTAAACTTTTGAGTTTAGCTTTAAATTATTTGATATTTATTTGTTAAAAGAAGATTATACTGCTCACTGATATACTGATAGTGATAACTAAGTGTTGTTGTTTTTGATATATTCGCAATTCGTGGCCGTGGCGGAAAATAATAATAAGCCAAGGACATTTCCCTGACTCAAGAATCTCACCGACATTACCTTCTACAGAAATAGGTACAGTATTACTATATACTATGCGACAAATTATAACAGATTTTTATTTTGTTTTTATATAAAATTATGACAAATATTTTGCACATATATCACCCTTTTAAACATTAATATCTAAATTATCGTACATTTTAATCATATATACACCAAAATGTCTTCTTTCTAAAAAAAAAATCGGTATTCTGAACGAGCCAAAGTAATGGAAGGTCCCTCTTAAAAAACACAGGCAACCGTCTAATGAATGGCCAGCATTAGAAATGCCTTCTTTTTTTTTTTTTTTAAATTAAAAGACTTTTAATATTATTTAATTATTTAATTAATATTTTGTTATTTAAATTTATTTAAATTAATATATTAACTAAATTGAATTATTTTAATATATTACGTAAATTATTTACATTTATTTATATTAATTTATTAACAATTAATATTTTATTATTTAATACAAATTGACAAATATTTTATATTTTTTATGGTTTAGAATAGAGTTGGAATTATAATTGACGGATATTTTATATTTTTTATTATTTAAGTACAGAGTAGCAATTATAATTGATGGTTGTTTTATATTTTTTTATTATTTAAGTATAGAGTCGGAACTTTAATTGATAATTGTTTTATATTTTTTATTATTGAAGTAGTTGAAATTAAAATTGACGGTTGTTTTAATTTATCTAAATTGACGAATGTGAAAAAATAGATCACATCACATCCCTTCTTAGTTTCTTCTAATTTTTTGTTGTTCATTCGTTCTAACATGAATCGCCGCAACGTGCATGTTATTTATTCGAGAGGAGAGTCAAGTCTCTGAAGAAGATGTTTTTTTGAAACATCCAAAGTGGAGCAACTAGAGAGGAACTTGATTCGTTGATTAGACAGAGAGATTAATGCTGGTGAAAGAATTAGAAGTATTCAAAGACTTGTTTCCTACATCTCTATTATGGAAGACAAGAATAATATCCAACGTATGTGGGTGCGAGTTAAAGATGATAATGATTGTGAGTGCAATATTCTCTTAGATAGATTTTGTATGATGTCAAAACTAGATAGTTTAACTCTTTGTGTATGTTGGATCTTATAGTCTTTGTCTAGATGTGCATCATAATTATAAGACATGTAAAAATAGATTCAATAGACCATAACATGCTAAAAATATGATTTTTCATGAAAAATTAGTAAATAAGTTGATACATACCGGGATGAATCGATACATACTGAGGTGATTTTCAAAAGAAATTATTATGCCTTGTATGTATCGATACAAGTTGTGAATGAGTCAATATAAGTTGCGAATGAATCGACTCATCAGTGGTTGGAATTGACTCAATCTGAAGGCAATTTTAACAAAACAACTTTGCCTTGTATGAGTCGATACATAGCGTGAATGGGTTGGCTCGTCCTGTCTTGAAGTCGACTCATCCTAAAGCAATTTTTTTGTAGACTTTTCCGCCTTTGATATATTGACTCACTGGGGTTTCGTATTGACTCATTAGCCTTATGTATTGACTCATTCGAATTTAGAGTAAATACACTGTGTTTTGAGCAAATATATGTATTTACTTAATATTTTCAAAACTTGTATTTTTGGCCAAGAAAATTTGTTTTGTTCGTTATTTATTTTTCACACACACATACATATAAATACACATTCATGCATTATTTTTAGGTATTAAAACCTGAAAGATACAAAAAAAATTCTCCATCTTTAATCTTTCTTTGGTGCATTCAACAACTACACATAATCATTTTTGTTGTTTGTTATCTAGACAAGATTGATAAGGTCCAATTTAAGTTTGTGTAATCAAATTGGGTTGAGGTTTTCTTTGGGGGACTCAAGGATAAAACTTTTAGGGTTTTTACTCCAAGATTAAGGGTTGATTTGGAGGTTTTGTCACAAGTCTTGTTAACTTGGATTCAGTCGAACGAAGGCTTTAAAGAACGGGAATTCTTGCAAAGGAGTAGCAGTAACCAAACGATCAATTGAAAGGCTTGAGGCAAGATTTCTCAATTTGGATCCAGCTGAGTGAAAACTTTGAAGAATAGTGGTTCGGTCAAAGGACTAACAGTAATCGAAGGATCAAATTGGAGATCTTGTGTGACTTGATCTTGCTTAGACCAATGGAAGAGAAACAACTAGGATCAATATCAAACATAGGGTTTAAGGGTTTGAATTTCTACTACTTCTCTTGTAAACTGATATTGCAAAGGTTAATTACAATATCTCAATTTGATTTCGAATTGATAGCAGACGCACCCATAGTAAGGACAATTGGGGAACTGCCTAAACAATTTTTGGTGTTCTCTCTCTCTCTCTCTCTCTCTCTCTCTCTCTCTCTCTCTCTCTCTCTCTCTCTCTCTCTCTCTCTCTCTCTCTCTCTATATATATATATATATATATATATATATATATATATATATATATATATATATATATATATATATATATATATATATATATATATATATATATTATATATATATATATATATATATATATATATATATATTTCTTTTTAGATTTTGATAACACTTAGTGTGTAATTTGAATTGTTGAAAATTCTAGTTGTGTTGAAGTGTTTAAAATTGTTGTGAAACCATTGCAACCTAAACCAATGCAATCAATTTGGTATAACTTCAACACAAAGAAAATCAAGCTTGATGTATTACACACCAAGTGTTTGATAAAATTACTGCACACTAAGTGTTTGACAAAATTCCTTAGTTAAGTTTATTTTTACTTCTCATTGGAAATCGTTTATCTTAAGTGTGGTTTATATTCAAACAATTTACATTAAACTTGCTATTTGGTTTTTCTCATCTTTAGTATACTTTATACTACGGTTTGTATGCATATCCGGTCCTACCAATAACGGTTCAGATATGCGAGAGTCGATCCGGATTCGCATCAACTTGCCATAGAAAAATATTTTTCAAAGCAGAATTTTTAATAAGAAAATTTTATTTGACGATCTATTTAATCCCCCTTCTAAGATCATTGCCCTCGTCTAACAATGATGTCAGAGATATGATGTCTGGAGTTGATGATATTGTTTTGATTGTTGTACTCTCTTAAAAATATTGTGGTGTTATGTGTTTTATATGTTGTTTGTGTTGTTGCTTTTTATTGTGATTTGTGGTGTTAAGTGTTGTTGTTGTTTTAGATTGTTTGTAATCTCTTATTATATGGGTTCTTATTATCTATTATTAAAAGTGAAATATCTTGGTATTCAAAAAAACACATTTAATGACGAAATAAATACTAAATTAACACTTTATAGTAATATGAAATTGATATTTGACAACAAAATAAAAACTTAATTATTATTAGTTCCAACAGTGGGACATCGAGTTCGGTTGTGACTAGGAAGACGATACAATCCACATTTTCTCTCCAACTTATTAGTCGTGTTTATTTCTGTTCTAATATGTGTGCTCACTGGACGGTCTTTCTTGTTCCTCCACATACTTGGATTATGGTTGATCTCATTCGTAAACAGGCCAATATTCCTCGTATGGTAGCACTAAAAAGCTTGTGTTTTAAACCCCAAATAGGTTTGCGACCTTGTAAATGTTGGACAAATGAGCATAGGCGTCTTGACGTACACCGAAACATGCAGTGATAACATGTGAACAAGGAACACGGTAAACTTAAAACTTTTCGCAGTCACACCAACCATTTAACATGTCGACCTTGTAATGTCCCATTGATTTCCCCTCATTGTAGTCCATCGTCTCCTTCACACTGAAAGTGTGACGTTGGTAGTCAAAAGGGTTATCTGAAAGTATCACAAAAGTCAAGCTTCATACCAATGAAAATTTATAAATTGAAAAAACCATTATAGACTAGAGCGTCATCAATGGCAAAATTGTCGCAACATCGTCTTACGAGGCGATATCATGTCAAATGAATATAAACCAAGTGAGGAATACATGGGTTAGCATAAATCTTTGTCAAATTTGTATCTATCACATAATAGATTACTATTTGATCCTCGTAACCAACCCTCATCTTCAAACTTCCAACACACTAGACCATCAACAAGCACTTACACCTAACAACCTTTCAACCCAACACAATAACCTTTCAACCTAACACAACAACCTTATACCCCAATTCAACACTACCATCAACAATACCCACTATTTAACCTAATCCCCTACAACACCCAACAATAAAATCCAATTTTTACCCCCTCAACATCATACACCCAACCACAAACACCACCCACCATCCATTATAAGCAATACACATTTACACAACCTACACCACAAGAACATAACTACCAAACACCCCAACCACAAATTCCTTTTTACCAATCACAAACATTCACCCAAAATCCATCCCAAGACCAACAACCCTACGTCCCCTTCATGCATAACTCAATGTCAACTACTACTCAACCAAACTGGAATTACGAGAAAACCAAATTAAGTTATGACATTACGGCAGCGATGGACTATTAACGATGACATGGTTGCTGACTTCATGGATCATAGAAATGACATGAGACATTCTACTCAGTCATCTAATGTTGATGAAAACCAAGTATCTCGTAGAATGTCTACGGGAATTGGACAAACTCATGCATGTGGAACTCATCATTGCGTTCAACAACCGGGTCAAAATCAAAATTAAATAAGAATTTAGTGTAATTTTATTTTCAATACATAAATAAATAAATATCACTTTAATAAATATATTATTTGTATTATTATTGTTATTTTATTTATTAATTAAATATAGCTTTAATAATAAAAAATACTTTTATATTTTATTATCTAAATAAATAATTAATTATAAACAATTAAAATTAATTAAAATAATTAATATTAAATTTATTATATTTAAAACTAAATTTAGTTATAATTTAAAGTATAAACAAAAAAATAAGTTTTAAAGTACCCTCCAACAAATTGGGTGGACCCTCTAAATGTTTATCACTGCGCTTTGTATTTTACAAGCACCTGCCAAAGCAATTGGTCGTTTGCTTTATACCAAACAAAAATTTTGTTTGAAAAAGTTAATGATGTTATTGTTTACCCGATACGAAATTTTTATTTATAAATTTTTTAACTTGTATCCTTGAGGCACAAGTTAGCATTACTCATATATATATATATATATATATATATATATATATATATATATATATATATATATATATATATTTATTTATTTATTTATTTATTTGCTGGAAAAAGATGTCAAGACCGTACAAAATTCAAATTATGATATTGAAATTTGAATCGAGTTATATGGATGCACAAAAACTATCTTGAACATTGCAGTTTTGAGTTTTTTTAAATAACCAATATTTTCAACTAAAATACCAAAATAATCAAATTTTCAAAAAATATACCAAAATAACCACCTTTTTTAACTAATGCTTCAGTTGAACTGGCGCATCCAACTAAGCTAGAGAGGAGACGCCAAGAGCTTTGGCGCATGCATGCAAAGTCAATGCATATAGGCGCCACATGCATTGGCGCATGCATGCCTTGGTGCCACATGCATTGGTGCATGCATACACTACATAGTGTATGCGCCAATGCATATGGCGTATGCTCCTTTCACTTTTTTTTAAATTTTAAATGTTAAGTTTATAATTAATTAAAAGAAATACTAAAAATAAAAATTATGTCATATTATAATGAAAAATGACATAGAATTGACAAGAAATTCAATGACCTGCCCGATTGAAACGCACTCATGTTCCACATCCAGGTGCGTTAGTCTGTCTTCAAGGTCTCCCACGATTTTTCTGAGGTGTTTGGAGTCTTTGAGTGTTGACATGATCCAATGGTGGTTGGTGTGAAGGTCCGGTGGAAGGTCCAACGATATTTGATAGATGTGTCATCATTTGTCCCCAATAGTTGGGGGTTGTCGCCAACGGTGCTTCCGTAATTGAGTTGGGTGCTCATGTAGTCGTAATTGCGTCGTTGTGGTTGGGTGAATTGTAGACGGTATGGTTTCCCGAATTGGGACATTGAATCAGTTTGGAAACGAATCAATGGTTCCTAGGGTGTACTATAGTCAAACAATGGTTGGGTGTTGAGGCAATGAGATGTTTGGATGGTCAATGGTGGGGGCTATGATGGCATGACGCTGAATCGTATGAATCATCTGGGCTATAGACTATTGTGGTTGTTGTGTATGGTTGTTGGTGGTTAGAGTTTGATTCTTGGTTTTGAGTTTGAGTGTGTGACATGAATAAGTTGCGAGGTTGGGTCCTTGGTTGTTGGGTGTATATGGTAGGGTGATGGTGTGAGGTTGGTCGTCGGGTTTGGGTGGGTTGTCATTATTCTTGGACGGGGATTTGTTGTTGGGTGTATGATGACGAAGCTAGTTTGCGTGGATCAATCAAATACCTTGGCTCATACACAAATTGTGGCATTGTAACCGACCTAAATCATGCCATATAAGATGTGTTGGTCTAGCACCCTATATGACTGGTTCGTTTAAGATGTGTTGTCCTCGATTCCTCCAATAACGACACATCTCTTTTGTGAAGTCTCTCCAGTCGGAATAATCTCATTTGGCATCGACTCTTTATTGATGCCAATCTCCCAAACACGTCGGAGGTTCTGGAATTTGTTGTTGCATGCCGAACTGCAGTTTTACACGGTCACTCTAGTGCATCTCCATAGTAGTGAACCGGATAATTGGTGTTTTTGTTGTCCAAACTGCAACATCATCATGGTTAACCTGATGATCAAGACCCAGATATGGCCTCCAGATAAACTGTACAAGAATATGATATGATTAGATGATATGTAACTTGATAATTTTTTTTAATCAAAAGTAGAGTTGTGTAGTAGTATTACATTGTCTAGTCCAATGTGGTCCAATAGATTGCGATAGACTACTACAAAGTGTTTCGGATACATGTTGTAGTTCATCCCTTTAACTGATCACCTAGATCGAAAATATTTGACAAATATTATTTACAGTTAGTTGTAATATAAAGTCTAATAAATTAGATGGTAAAGTTTTAAACTTACTTTATTGTAAAGGGGAATATGAAGGGTTTCTTGTTTACCGGGGAGAGTGACAGCAATCTTGACCAACCACATGCTTGTAGAAAATACGCGCATGAATAAAACGTATAAGTATTTTTTTTGGCATTTTTACACAACGCACTATATAGATGGGCCAAAACAGCTGAACCCCAACTATGTGTGCTTATCTTATTTATGTTTCATAACAACGGTAAATACATAATATTTACCGTATTACCAGTACTTTCAGGAAATAAAAAATTATCGAATAGAATCATAATATAACACCGAGCTTTAATTATTTTTTCATACTTGGTAGATTCTTCGGTCAATGTTATACTCGCATAATATTGTTTGAGATATTTTAAGTTAATACATTGACCCCTAGCTTGACCAGAATTCTCTCCCGTAGTTGTGTCGTCACACAAAGGGGCATCCAGCAAATCTTATGGAATCAATTAACTCTGTCTTCAAAGGCATCTGAAACCTACCTATAAACGTTTTAGTGAAAGCAACACATTTCAGGCTAGGGACGCTGTTTTAGACCAGACGTTCAAAATGGAGTTTAATGTTACAATCTGGGAAGTTGTTCAGTGATGCTTCAATGAAATTAATTAGACACAAAGCTGCCAAAGCTAACATACGTGTGGTCATGGTGTTTGATTGTACTAAAGGTTGGTACAGTGTTGCTGAATCCATGGATCACAATGAAGGCATGTCGATGGGACAATATAGAGTGGAACTAGATAGAGGTTGGTGCGACTGCGGAAAGTTTCAAGCCCTTCGTATTCCATGCTCCCATGTCATTGCGGCATGTTCAAAGATTCGAAAGGATTCATCCTACTTACTATCTCGATGTTTACAAAGTCATAAGGCTATCCAATGTTTACAAAATTATCTTTTCAGTGGTTGCAAAAGAGAATTATTGGCCTGGATATGAAGGGGACATTCTCTGGCATAATAAAGTAATGCGAAGAAAGAAAAAGGATCGTCCAAACAACACTCGTATTCAAACCGAAATGGATACGGTGAACAAAATGGTTCGATTATGTAGTTCATGTCGTCAGCCCCGTCACAATCGTACTAACTCTCCCAGTGTTGGAACAAGCACAACAAGATAATTTTAATTGTAACTCTTTTGCTTTATATAAAAAACTATATTTATTTCATATGATAACTTTGTGAGGAAATACCATCACAAACAAATACAACACATTCGACATACAAGCAACACAAAAACAACAACACAACAGACTAAAACAAATAAAACATAATTACTATAATGACATCAATGGAAAAGTTGTCGCAACATCTTCTTACAAGGCGATATCATGTCAAAAGAATATAAACCAAGTGGGGAACACATGGGTTGGCATAGATCTTTGTCAAATTTGTATCTATCACATGAAAGATTACTATTTGATCATCTTAACCAACCCTCATCTTCAAACTTCCAACACACTAGACCATCAACAAGCACTTCCATCTAACAACCTTTCAACCCAACACAACAACCTTTCAACCTAACACAACAACCTTATACCCCAATTCAACACTACCATCAACAATACCCACCATTTAAACTAATCCCTTACAACACCCAACAACAAAATCCAATTTTTACCCCCTCAACATCATACACCCAACCACAAACACCACCCACCATCCATTATAATCAATACTCATTCACACAACCTACACCACAAGAACATAACTACCAAACACCCCAACCACAAATTCCTTTTTACCAATCACAAACATTCACCCAAAATTCATCCCAAGACCAACAACCTTACGTCCCCTTCATGCATAACTCAATGCCAACTACTACTCAACCAAACTGGAATTACGAGAAAACCAAATTAGGTGACTTCATGGATCATAGAAATGACATGAGACATTCTACTCGGTCATCTAATGTTGATGAAAACCAAGTATCTCGTAGAATGGCTACGGAAATTGGACAAACTCCTGCATATGTAACTCATCATTGCGTTCAACAACCGGGTCAAAAACAAAATTAAATAGGAATTTAGTGTAATTTTCTTTTCAATACATAAATAAATAAATATTACTTTAATAAATATATTATTTGTATTATCATTGTTATTTTATTTATTAATTAAATATAGCTTTAATAATAAAAAAATATTTGTATATTTCATTATCTAAATAAATAATTAATTATAAACAATTAAAATAATTAATATTATATTTATTATATTTAAAAGTAAATTTAGTTATAATTTAAAGTATAAACAAAAAAATAAGTTTTAAAGTACCATCCAACAAATTAGGTGGATCCTCTAAATGTTTACACTGCGCTTTTATATATATATATATATATATATATATATATATATATATATATATATATATATATATATATATATATATATATATATATATATATATATATTATATATATATATATATATATATATATATTTCTTTTTTTGCTGGAAAAAGATGTCAAGACCGTACAAAATTCAAATTATGATATTGAAATTTGAATCGAGTTATATGGATGCACAAAAAACTATCTTGAACATTGCAGTTTTGAATTTTTTTAAAATAACCAATATTTTCAACTAAAATACTAAAATAGCCAAATTTTCAAAAAATATACCAAAATAACCATCTTTTTTAACTAATGCGCCAGTTGAACTGGCGCATCCAACTAAGCTAGGGAGGAGGCGCCCAAAGCTTTGACGCATGCATGCAAAGTTAATGCATGTAGGCACCACATGCATTGGCGCATGCATGCCTTGGTGCATGCATACACTACATAGTGTATGCGCCAATGCATGTGGCGTATGCTCCTTTCACTTTTTAAAAAAAAAAATTTAATGTTAAATTTATAATTAATTAAAAGAAATACTGAAAATAAAAATTATATTATATTATAATGAAAAATGACATAGAATTGACAAGGAATTCAATGACCTGCCCGATTGAAACGCCCCCTTGTTCCACATCCAGGTGCGTTAGTATGTCTTCGAGGTCTCCCACGATTTTCCTTAGGTGTTTGGGGTCTTTGAGTGCTGACATGATCCAATGGTGGCTGGTGTGAAGGTCCGGTGGAAGGTCCAACGGTATTTGATAGATATGTCATCATTTGTCCCCAATAGATAGGGGTTGTCGTCAGGGACGCTTCCGTAATTGAGTTTGGTGCTCATGTTGTCGTAATTGAGTCGTTGTGGTTGGGTGAATTGTGGACGATATAGTTGCCCGAATTGGGACATTGAAACAGTTTGGAAACGAATCAATGGTTCTTGTGGTGTACTATAGTCAAATAATGGTTGGGTGTTGTGGCGATGAGATGTTTGGGTGGTCATTGGTGGGGGCTACGATGGCATGACACTGAATCGTATGAATCATCTGGGATATAGACTGTTGTGGTTGTTGTGTATGGTTTTTGGTGGTTAGGGTTTAATTCTTAATTTTGAGTTTGAGTGTGTGACATGAATGATTTGCGAGGTTGGATGCTTGGTTGTTGGATATTATTCTTGGACGGGGATTTGTTGTTGGATGTATGATGACGAAGCTAGTTGGCGTGGATCAATCAAATACCTTGGCTCAGACACAAATCATGGCATTGGAACCTACCTAAATCATGCCATATAAGTTGTGTTGGTCTAGCACCCTATATGACTGGTTCGTTTAAGATGTGTTATCGTTGATTCCTCCAATGACGACACATCTCTTTTGCGAAGTCTCTCCAGTCGGAATAATCCCATTGGGCATCGACTCTTTGTTGATGTCAATCTCCCAAACACGTCAGAGGTTCTGGAATTGGTTGTTACATGTCGAACTGCAATTTTACACGGTCACTCTAGTGCATCTCCACAGTAGTGAACCGAATAATTGGTGTTTTTGTTGTCCAAACTGCAGCATCATCATGGTTAACCTGATCATTAAGACCCAAATATGGTCTCCAGATAAACTGTACAAGAATATGACATGATTAGATGATATGTAACTTGATAATTTTTTTTAATCAAAAATAGAGTGGTGTAGTAGTATTACATCGTCTGGTCCAATAGATTGCGATAGACTACTACAAAGTGTTTCGGACACCTGTTGTAGTTCATCCCTTTAACTGGCCACCTAGATCGAAAATATTTGACAAATATTATTTACAGTTAGTTGTAATATAAAGTCTAATAAATTAGATGGTAAAGTTTTAAACTTACTTTGTTGCAAAGGGGAATATGAATGGTTTCTCGTTTACCGTGGCGAGTGACAACATTCTTGACCAACCACATGCTTGTAACAAATAAGCGCATGAATAAAACGTACAAGTATTTTTTTTTTTGACATTTTTACACAACGCACTATATAGATGGGCCAAAATAGTTGAACCCCAACTATGTGTGCTTATCTTATTTATGTACCGTATTACCAGTACTTTCAGGAAATAAAAAATTATCGAATAGAATCATAATATAACATCGAGGTTTAATTATTTTTTCATACTCGATAGATTTTTTTGTCAATGTTATACTCGCATAATATTGTTTGAGATATTTTAAGTTAATACATTGACCCCTAGCTTGACCAGAATTCTCTTTCGTACTTGTGTCGTCACAGAAAGGGGCATCCAACAAATCTTGTGGAATCAATTAACTCTGCCTTCAAAGGCATCTGAAACCTACCTATAAACGCTTTAGTGCAAGCAACATATTTCAGACTAGGGACGCTGTTTAAGACCAGACGTTCCAAATGAAGTTTAACGTTACAATCTGGGAAGTTGTTCAGTGATGCTTCAATGAAATTCATTAGACACGAAGCTGCCAAAGCTAACACGCACGTGGTCACGGTGTTTGACCGTACTAAAGGTTGGTACAGTATTGCTGAATCCATGGATCACAATGAAGGCATGTCGATGGGACAATATAGAGTGGAACTAGATAGAGGTTGGTGCGACTACGGAAAGTTTCAAGCCTTTCGTATGCCCTTCTCCCATGTCATCGCGGCATATTCAAAGATTCGAAAGGATTCATCTGACTTACTATCTGACGTTTACAAAGTCATAAGGCTATCTAATATTTACAAAATTAACTTTTTAGTGGTTGCAAAAGAGGATTATTGGCCTGAATATGAAGGGGACATTCTTTGGCATAATGAAGTAATGCGAAGAAAGAAAAAAGATCGCCCAAACAGCACTCGTATTCGAACCAAATAGATACGGTGAACAAAATGGTTCTATTATATAGTTCATGTCGTCAACCCAATCACAATTATACTAACTCTCCCAGTGTTGGAACAAGCACAACAAGATAATTTTAATTGTAACTCTTTTGCTTTATATAAAAAAAAACTATATTTATGTCATATGATAACTTTGTGAGGAAATACCGTCACAAATAAATACAACACATTCAACACACAAGCAACACATAAACAACAACAACACAACAGACTACAACAAATAAAATATAATTACTATAACTAAGCAAGTACAACCATCAAAACAATTTTGAACATATTATACATCATCATGCACCAACTCCAATGACACCTCCTTTGAATGGTTATTGAATGCATCAATTCAACCGACACATCAGTTAAAAAATATGATTATTTTAATATATTTTTAAAAATTTTGATTATTTTGATATTTTAGTTGAAAAAAATAATTATTTTTTAAAAAAAATCTTGCGGCTTTTATCTGGTATTGTATATACCATCGGTTCATTTCTCTCTCTCTCCCTTTTTTTTTTGTGATGAAAAAGAGGGAACAGCACTCCCAAAAGGCAAAAAGACTATAAAGCATGAGTGTAAACATTTCTTTGAAAATATAACCCCTTTATCCTTACATTGAGAACGATAGCAATTACACATTTTAAAGCAAACTTGGAAGCACCTCAAATCTCATGCATGCGTGTTTATTAATGTTAGGTAAAAATAATAATCACGTTTCCCATACTTATATCAATATATCTCTCCATCTTGTGTCCTAATACTTCTTGCCTTCCTGGCCTATATTTTTTCATCTTCCAATGGCATTTTTGTAATACAACTAATGCTGAAATTTTAACCTATAACTTCATGCATGCTACATAAACCCTCATTAGTACTCTGGCAAAATATGTTGGTGGGAATGTTCACAAACTTTCTCCCTGCTCGACTCCCCCGAGATGAAAACTGAGTGGCATTACTCTATCAGCTAGAAGGGGTGTAATACAGGAAAGTTCTATAACCGAAAATCGTCAATCATATGTTGGACCACATCAGCTCCATCGGAATTGATGCTGTAAGTCTGAACCTGAAATATAAATAGAAAATTCAAGCATAGAACATATATTACTGTCAATAAACATGCACTATATCTTCACCAAGCAGAAACTATAGCTTGCCTGAATTGCATTATGTGCGAGATATTTCTGCCTGCTACCACTGAAGCTAACATCAACTCGATCCCAACTTAGTGTTGTTAAGCCTCTAATCATTTCCTCTGCAAGTTTTGTTATTAGTTTAGTTATATGATTCTATATTTTAGAAACGGCCCAGAATACAAATAATCAATTCTCTATTTTCAACCAACCAGAAACAGAAACAATGTAAATTGAACAGGCAAACAAGAATTACGCCTCTATGCACGCATAAAATCTTTTTGTTAGTAAATCTACACACTTTTGAACAAATGCTTATGAAAATAATCAGGAGGCTTTTAAACTCCAGCTTCTCATTCTCTCTTGTATAAGTTAAGACTGGCTTCTACATGTCAGTTTTCAAGAAATGCTCTTATTAATTTTTTCCATAAACATCTATAAGCTCATCTTATTTTGAACTTTTTCACAAGTGAAAAATCATAAGTTCATTTTAATTGAGAAGCTCATTTACGGTAGAAGCTAATCCAAACTATGCTTTAGAAAAAAATTTCCCTTTAAGATATATCTCAAGAATTGAAGCATTTGTTTCTGATATCTAACAGACCTCAAGAGAGAGAGACAAGTGTGATGTGAATAATCTTACTCCACCAGAATACCTACAATAATATGAAAAATTAACTAAACCAAAGAAAACACCTTTTTTTTAAATAATCTTCAAATGAAATGAACTTAGTTTTGGGATTTCTATTTCCAGTTATGATTTCATGGGCCATTTGATCTCGCAAAAGTATGCAAAAATGCTTAACTTTTGAGCTTCAACCAAGCTTCTCAACAAGAACTAGTTAGATATCACAAGACAAGATGAAGTTCGTTCGTTCAAAAAGATGAAATACCTTCCAAGTCAATTTTACAGGATCTACAACTAACTTTGGATTTAATTGGAACTTCCTCTGGAACAGAAGTAGGTTTTGCTGTCTCTTCATTTACAATATGTGGGTACTTCTCGTGTCTTTTAAGATGTCGACGCTGAATAAAAATCTTGTTAGATACATTTCACATAAATTATGTGTATCACGGTGCATGAGCTTGATGGTCTACCTTTGGAAGCTCGTTTCTATGCCTTATAGACGATGTGCTCCATCCAACCATCTCTATTTATGAGTCAAGTTGTTCATGTAAACTTACAGAGAGTGGAAATAAATTGTGATAATAATAGAGTATCCAATGGTTAACGCTACCGAACTAAAACAAAAGGATACGGTCATAACGAATATTTGCATAGGCAACGCGGCGTTTGAAGGACCCCAAAGCAGACCTGTAGAAAAAGAGATATAATATAATGTTTGCTCATGGATCAGTTTCTAAACCATTTGCAAGTCATAATATGATGTTTGCTCGTGGATCAGTTTCAAAACCATTAGCAAGTTGTAAAATCGAACCGACCAAATTATAAACTTACATGAATTTAATATCTTCGGAGTCATGGACCATCTGGAGAAGAAGAGGAGGCTTTCCATTCTTACCATCAGTTAAAAATAGGTGCTTTCCTGTTTTACCAAGAAACCATGAAAGACGAGATGCTGTTTTCTCCAAAGAGCGAAATCCACAAAACAGAGGAACCTGGAGTATGCAAAATTCCAAAACCAAGTCATGAAACCTTTATCAACATAGAATAGATTAGTAAGACAAACATATTTTTTAACATTAAATACCACCGGTAACCATCACTTGTAGCAGTTAAATCATCCATAGTAAAGGAGACAGAAATTACATAGCTTGCAGCAAAGTTGGATTAGAGAACTCGTGCAAAACTTAATATAAAAAATGTAATATACTAAAGGCTAAAAGAACTACCTGCTTATGCCCTCTACAACCAAGGTGTGGCGTTGCAGACGTAATAAAATTAATAGGCTCCAGTCCTGCAATTTTTCCTTCATATTTTCTATCATGACATTCTTGCTTTGAAATCTGACTCTCACAATGTTCATTCCCTTGAGATAGTTCCTTCGAAATATCTCGTTCATAAAGCTTGGCTATTGCATACCTTGCAATCAAGCCACCTAAAGAATGAGCTATAAATGAAATTTTCTGAACACTTGGGTGGCGTTTTATAACTGATATAACCTGAGAAAAGAGAAGGAAAAAATATGTTTTATCTTTCTGGATTTGATGCAATAGAGTTAAGTCAATTCAATATCCTAACTCCCAAGATTGACATAGATTCAACAAAAATAGTTATACCGTAACAAATTCAATATGAACTGCAAACGCAATAAAGAATTACAAAGGTTAGAGTTGAATGTCAAAGACATCACACCTCCTCTGCTAATCTATCTCCTGTTACATCAACACCATCAAATGTCAACTTTGAAGAATTACTTTCACTGCCTGCATTGCAAAATAGTGATCATTACATCAAATGATCGAAACCGGTTTTGCTGTGATTGAGTAAGAATGAATTAAAGAAGAGAATGACATGTCAGGAACAAAAATAACCTTGCAGAAGAATAAAGCTGACTTCATACTAAAATAAATGTCTTGTAGTGATATAAATGTAACTACTAAGTCAATCCAAACAGACCCTTTGGTTAGTTATGCGCTCATAAAAATTGATTTTGAATAAGAAGATTTTGTAACATTGATTTTGAATTACAATTGAGTTGAACATAAAGTGATTTATGTTTGAATACATTCTTGTAAAAGTTAGTTGAACAATAAAATCAAGGTTGGATATCAATCGTAGATGCAAAAAAAAACAAATTTTGGCATCATGTTAGAGTCAATTTCGGAGACAACATCAATTCAACTCAAGAGCCCCCAAACATGTAAAAATCAATTTTATACTTTTAAAATCAATTTTATCTTCTCCAAAAATGGAATGAACCATGCACTAAATGAACCTATCCCCAAAAATTTGGCACTTGAGTTGAAACTGAGATAAAACCTTAACATATGTAACTATATAATGGTACGGATTCAAAAAGCAACATTATGCATTGCATTGATCAAGTTACATATTGAAATTACTTGAGAAACCTAGAATCCTTGCACTGATCGAATGGTAACTAACAACAACCAAACATCAATCAGATCATAGTAACCCTCAAATAATTAAGTGTATGTTTGGTTTCCGGGAACAAGAGGACTTACAATGTACAATAGCATCATAGGGGTACCTTTTCAGAAACTGTTTAGCAGCATATTTCCAATTCTCAGCACTGCAATAATAAACATCCATTATTACTTAACAAACAAATTCACTAATCAAAATCACATAATCAGCAGTAAAATGAGTGATGATGAAAACAAACCTTCCAATGAGACCATTAACCATAACGATCAAGTGAGTAGGGTTAGAACTGTGACCTGAAGCATCAACAACTTGTATATCAAAACCATCACCTGTATCATCGTGTTCGATTCTAAAACAACCAAATCTAGGGAAATAGTTCTTATTCCTCTTCTTCGTTTTGGTGTTTTTGATTTTGTTATTGAGCTCCTCTACGTTGTTGTTTGTGTCTTCATCGACGCTGTTTTGAACTTGGGGAACTCGTTCTTCTGATTCCACGGAAGCCATAAGGTGTAGAAGATTTAGAAGAAAGAGTGAAATTTTATAGGGATTGGGGGTGTGAAATGGAATAGCGCCAGAGAATGGGGGTGTAGTAAGTAGTTAATAAACGGTGGCGGTGTGGTTGTTGTGATTGAACCGTGGGCGGGTGAGCTCCATACCGAATGTAGGAGCGGCAGGCTTGTTAAGACTTTGAGGTTCAACTGATTGACTGTTACTTTTCTTCCGTTTCCATTTTCTCTGTTTTATTTTTTTGAGTATATTTAGGATTTGGAATTGAATTTTTGAGTGATTGAATTTGCGTTGATCTGGACCGTAAATTCAGACACGTGGGATTATGTGTGTTGTTGGATTTGGAATTAGAATTGGAATTAAGCTGCGCCTCATCACCGCAAATGTTAATTATTGGTCTCCTTCTAGAAATTTCATAAAGCGTTTTAGTTACGTTATAGATGTATTTTCTACTCTATACAATTATTTTGATACCTCTACGTTCACAAGGATACATTTATTTAATATCATATCAAATATATTTAGGTACGTATTTGAAATAGAAAAAATAATTTAGAAAAAAATGAAAATTACCATATTTGAAAATAAAAAATTTAGGATCAATTAAAGATAATTGTTGATTAAAATAAAATAGTGATGTGTATTATTATTGAGTGATATTCAATTTCATATAATATAAAATATTTTTAGATACACATGTCAATTTATAATTTATTATTTAATTATAAAATGAATAATAATTATATAAACTCAATTATATTAAATAATCATCTAAAAAAAGAAACATGTGAGATTGAGAAAGAAAAATAAATTCACATTTAAAAATAAAAAATGTGTATCTAAAATAAAGTTAGATATTGTTCTAATAATGCTCCGTAGAATAAAAATTAATTGTGTGGATTGCTATTGAATGTTATGTAATAATTATGAATATAAAACCAACAATAATGATATAAATTATGAATATTCCTTATATATAATAATTATAAAATATTTATATTTTTATTTTAGATAAATTTTGTATTTTAAAAATTCAATATTTTTCTATATTCTTCTTCATTAAATTAAAAAAAGATTCAAATTTTGTTATTTATATTTAAAAATAAAATAAAATAGAAAAAAGAAAATGGAGAAAGAAAAAATTAAAATAAAAATGAAAAAGGTGTAAGAAAAATAAATGTGGGAGAAATTTAAAATTTGAATTAAGAGAAGAAAAGAAAGAGTGAGAAAGTTAAAAGTAAAAAGTGGGAAATGGATAAGGTGACAAAAAGAGGTAGTTTCAATGTTTTTTAGCATTTACTAATTACAAATATGTCATTTTGTGATTTTTTTAAATAACCATTTTTTTCAAAAAAAATAAAAAATAATCAATAATTCAAAAAAAATACCGAAATAACCAGGTTTAGAAGAGGATGCGTCAGATGAATTGACACACCCCAAAGCATTAAGAGAAGGCACCAATATCTACACATGCATTGGACTCCTCATGATGAGGCGTCAATGCTATTGGCGCATGCATTGGCCCTCATGAGGAGGCGCCAATGTTCATGGCGCCTAGGTGCAATGGATGGTGTATGCGCCAATTTATCTGGCGCATCCTCTTCTAGACCTGGTTATTTTGGTTTTTTTTTTGAATTATTGGTTATTTTCGATTTTTTTTTGAAAAAAATGGTTATTTTAAAAAAAATCTCATTTTGCCAGTACAATTTTTAAAAAAGAAAAGGATATAGAGAGAGAATTTGGTTGTAGTTTATTTTAATAGATAGATAGTTGACATTTTCGCTTAAATGCAGTTTTAGTCGTTTATTTTATTTTAATTTTTAGTCTCCTTAAAATTCGGCTTTTTAACTCTCATAGTAAATATATTTTTTTGTTTTTTCATATTTGTGTATGTGACATTTGAAATTTCTGACGTGGATGGTGCCATGTCATTTAATGAGTTCACCCAAAAAAAAATTCCAATTTGTTTTTGAAATAATTATTTAATCAAATTAAATTACAAAATTTTATAAAAATAATTTTCATATAATGTTACTTAGTTCTTCTCCAAACATTTTCATCTTCTATTTCCATCGAGAACCTTAAGTTTTCATCTTCTATTTTCATCAGTGTCACCATTTCACAACCTCACAAGTTACGAATGTCAAGAAGCATACGATGAGTAACATTCCTCCGTCATAGAAAAACAAATAGGATGTGAAGTTTTGTTTGAGGTGTGTTTTAATTTCCTGGTTCGGTGTTTAATCATGAATGTTAATTTGCTTGTTAGGGTTTAAGGTCTAATATTGAAATTTATGTGTGAGGTATGTTTCAATTTCTGGGTTTAGATTTTAATTGTGAAATTCATTCAATGTGTTATGAATTAATTTATGGGGTTAGGGTTTAATTATTTCAATTTCTGGTTGTTATAATGTGTATTTTGATTGTAAACTCTACTTTGTTGTTCAGACCAGCTCAATGGAGAATTAGTATAAAATTATGTTAAATGGTACATTAATGAAGAAGTGTCTGAAATGAATTGGTCTTGCGATGTGGATTATATGTCATATATGCAGTTGGAAGATTTGATCAGAAATGAGGGATATGAGGATATCAAGTGTATGTGGTATTAGGACCCTAAGTATAGTTTTTCTTGTGACCTTAGACCTCTAAATTGTGATGGTGATGTACTTAAGTTTGTCGAGGATGTGAAAGTATTTGACTTGGTATATATCTATGTAAAGTACTCAATTGGTAATTCTGAAGTTATAGATGAGTCAAAATTATTACATGTTTATGATGGGGATACTGATGTTGAAGTTGTAAATATGACGATACTAAGGTTGAAGTTGTAAGTGAACATGTTGATATTGAAGTTCAAAGTGGAAGGGATGTCAATAAGAATTATGGTGATGATGATGATGGCGACTATGTTGGAACTGATAGTGAGTTAGGCAGTTTAAGGGATATTGATTATGAAATTAGTGAGGAGTCAACTGATTTGGATTGGCCAATTGTCTTACCATGTGAAAATGATAATGATAAGGCTATGCATTGAAGGTTAGGATTGATTACCTGGTGATACAATCTCTGGTTTTTTTGCTTCATCATTGTCTTCTTCAATCTTCAATAAACTCTAGGGAAAATCCACGACCTTGTAGGTAGGATCTCCTTTCTTCTTCGCTTTGCTCCAATTGAGTTACCAGTATATGCCCTTTACTAAGGGGAATCAAAGCCCCAAGGTTACGTGGCTTTATTCCCCTTCATTTGCATTTAATTTCTGTTAGAAAACTTAGGGTTCTTGTGGAAATTTTTATGGTTTGGGAATCATATTGAGAATCATGTGAAATTGATACAAGAAATAGAAAGAGAAGGGTGAGATGGTTCTAATGGTGGTGGTTATAGGTCGGGCATGGTTGATTCGCCGCCTCCGGCGCGGCGGAGCATTTTCCGATAAAGAAAGTTAGAATGAGAGGGAGAGAGGTCTGATTGTATGGTTTGAAACAAATGAAGGAGTCTGGGGCTCCTCTCAATCCTTTTCCCCAAGCGTAGTCCTCCCATGATAAGCCAATAGGGGCTTTGCTGAGTCACACACTGTCATACCCTAAATTATGTTCCTCCTAACTCATCTGCATTCACTCATTTGTGAACCATTTGTTTGTATTCATGATTTATTGATGTCCCGTTTTTGCATAACTCCCTATGACCATTACATTTGGTCATGGAGATCTTTCCATGCATAAGTTTAATGATCAGGGGTAAGTAGCATAGGTTTGTGCATACTTTTTCTGAATTCAACTCATTCTTAGAATCGTTGAGATAACATGACTCTTGTGGATATCCTTTTTGTTTATCTAAAAGCTTGATCTTAGATCATGATTACTTATAGTTATTTATGTTTTTGTGTTTTGCTGATGCATGCACCTATCTGTAGCGGGGTATTCGTTACCTTATGGCTTATTGACTAAACCAAAAGTAAACATACAATTCGAGTCGCCACCGCACTTTTATTTGTCCAAAGGAAAGGTTAAAAAGCGAACAAAAACCAAGTAAAAAGTTTTATCAAATCAAAAACTAATAAAAATGTCAGAGATCTGGGTAAGGGGGTTGGTTATGAAATGGGAAGGTTTTACGCATCCAAAACATCCTTAGTACTCTAAGGGAACCCTTTTTGCAAATGTGTGTTGTAGGTTGGTATTTGTGAAAATATGTGAAAAAGATTGGGGGGATGAGAAAATAATAGATTATATTTACAATTTTGTTGTTTGAATGGATGAACCCATTGCCTACGTACCATCACAAAGGTAGGATCAAAACCTCGTAGTTCGGGGTAAAAATCTCAAAAGATTGGTGAATTGATTTGACCAAAAAGCCTTAAGGTATTTTGTTATCAAAGGGAGAAAACTCAACCTAAACCAACAATCCACCATGTGGGGAGGGCTTCAACATACTAGTGAGGGGTTAACCCTATAATAAGTATGGAAGACTTATAGTCCAATCACTAAGGATAAGGTGAGGTTTACATCAACCACTATGATAACTCAAACATATGGCTAATGTTTATGAAAAGTTTTAACAAAGGTGGTCATTGGAACCACAAAATCAACTTGAAGTGAGTTGTATTTACAAGTTAGATTTATTTATAAAATGAAGTCAAAGTTGAATTAAGACTTATTCACAATGAGTATTGATGAAAAGATTTTGAAAAGTCAAAGGCATAAGGCCTAGGTTTCTAATTTGAAAACAATGTCAAAGTTTGCACATAAAGAATTTGGCTTGGGTTAGAGTGAGGGGAAGAAGAGAAGGGCTAGTCCTAAGCATACAAAGATAAGAGAAGAGATAAAACCCTTAGAGTTCCTTTTCTTGAGATCACAAAGATGATTCAAGATGCTCCTTTCCTTTGGACTTAGCAAACAACAAGCAATCACACAATTATAGATTCAAGCTCCTAGGATCTCCATTAACTTGGCTACTCATGACAACGGTCCTTCTTACTATCTCAAGATGGAATCCCTATCACACAAGAGAAAACATCAAAGAGTTCACAACACAATAAGAGGAATGGACAAAGAATAAGTTTAGATTAGAGGTCCTTTGAAGTCAACTTTGGAATTTAGCATTCTAAAGGCATGAGGCCTAGTTGCTCTTCAGCAAGTTTAGCATTCTAAAGGCATGAGACCTAGATGCTCTTGAACTCCTTTAAGCATGGGTAAGGTCCTAATTCTAAGTCCTTTCTCCTTTTTGCATTGGGTTCACACAAACAAAGACAAAACAATCACAAAGCAACAATATATTTATATACAATAATGAGATCAAATGAGCAAAAGGAAAATTACATAAACATAAAATATATGCTCAAGTGAGCAAAAGGAAAATCAATATGAATAAATGAGCAAGAAAGTAAATTGCATTAAAGTAAATTGCAAGAAATTAAATGCTTGAATTAAAGTTAGTAGTTAGTGGTTATGTTAGTTGGTCATAAGACAATTTAGCGCTATGTTAAGCAATCGTAAGTGGACTAATGTAGTAGTCACACCTATTTGAGGCCGGTCAATAAAACTATAAGCAAATAAACACAAGTTATAGATCATGACTAGTAAGCCAAGCTCCTACAACTTGCCATGCCAAAAGAAAAGAGGAAATGCCTTGTATGGACTTTAGGTTTTTTGCTTGACCAAGAAGCAACCTATCTTGGACACAAAGCAACTCACTTGATCTTGGATCAAGTTGAGTTTGATTTGGATCAAAGAAGGTTAAGCCTCTTATATGTCAAGACCAACCATAAGACATTAACTCATTGGCCAAAATAAAAAAGAAGTGAGATGAAGATGAAATGAAATAGAAAGAACATTCAAATGTCAAATACAATTGATCAAAAATGAATCAAATCATTATCTGCTAAACAGAAGAGAAATGAAGATTAGAAGTCACCAAATCAAACATATTTTTTTTGATATTTTTGGAATTAAAATAAATGCAAAATTAAAGTTGACAAAATATGGTCAAACCTCAAATTCAATTCAAATCAACTTCAACAAGTCCAATTAAATTCTCATAGGTCTAATATGGTCAAACAAGGTTTGACAAAAAATTTCAACAATTTTTGAAATCAGAAACTATTTTAAAACAATTAAAAACAATAAAAATAACACAATATGAATTAAAATCTCAAATAAATCTCAAATCAATTAAGAAATTGATGAGACTATTTTTCATTGACTTATCATGATCCATATGTGTTAAGAAAATATTTTTGGAATTTTCAGATATCAAAAAGTATTTAAAATGAATTAAAAACTATTAAAACCTAAATAATTCACAAAAAATATTAAATAAAGTCACAAAAATAATTAAAAATCAAAATATGAAACTAGATTTTTCAAGAAATTTTTTGCCATTGGTCTCATATTTTTGTGACTTCAAATAAAATATTTATGAATTTTTGAAAATAAAAGGATTTATCTGGAAATAAGAGAAAATAAGGAAAATGGCAAAAATCCAGAGCGCTTGGATGAATTCATTAAATGACGTGGCCATGATCACACAGTTCAGAGGCGCGGTCATACCATGTTCTCAAGTCAAGCGCATCACATTTGGAATTAAAACAAGTCAAACAAATCAATGGCCACGATTATAACATTTGAACCAGATCTGAGGGACCTGAAGCATCCACGTGGGGATGGTGGTGGAAACCACCATCTTCTCTGGCCAGCTAACAGTTTCCGGCCACCACGCGCAGGGTTTCAAAAGTTAATGAAAATGAAAAAGTAGGTTATCAAAATGAAGTTGGGGTGATGTACATCACCCCTATAACCTTGGATCTTCCTCAATGTTTCTATTTAATGAGAAATTAGAGCTTGAAGATCAAGGTACACAAACTGAAATGTCACGATTCATGAAATTAAGACCACCACTGGCCTGCCTCTTGCTTGAGGACTTCAGAAAATAGTTCAAACTCAAGCAATTCACATTGTAATTCAAGATCCAGATCAAAATAGTTTAGTGATATACCTCTGAAATGCAGCTTTGAACAACACAATCTCTCCAAGCTTTTGATCCAAATTTGATCTGGATATGTGATGATGATGCAAGGCTAAGGAATTAAGACTTGAAGATCAACTAAGGATGTTGAAATTCAAGCTTGAAATTGAGAAATGAAAACTGGAATTCCTTTGAGTGAGGGTGAGGTTTCAATCCAGCAGAGTTTCAGATCTCCTCCCGGTTCCAATTTGAATGAGGAAGAGCTTCTATTTTTAGCTGAGCTTGATGCAATGAGGTGATTTGCTCGTGTGCATTGAATTTGGACTCTTCATGCATGGGCCTATACAGGCGCGTGCAAAGCCCAAAAATGGATGAGAATGCAAGCTGAACTCAAGTGCAAATGGTTTGGAGGTGTAATTGGAGCTGCATTGGCTTGTGCATGAAGTTATGATGTGAATTGCATAATTGAACCTAAACATTGAGCTCTTCGAAACTCACACATGGAAAATCCAAAAATGGTCATGTGAGTAATGGTTGGAAAGATCTTGACATAAGAAACAAAAGTCATGTTGGGGAAAAACTCATTTGGAGTTTGGAATATTATGAAAACTGGCTTTGAAGTTTGGGATACAAAACATGGCTAGGTTCCCTTGGAAATTTTTTGCCAAAACCAAGCAACTTCAAGCTCTTCTGTTTCAATGATGCAAGCCTCAAATAGAAAAACCTCCAACATCAAAGTTGTATATCTTTTCAAGATGATCAATTTAGACTTAAACTCTTCATCATTTGGATTTTTAATGAGAAAGTTATGGGTACTTGAAGTTGGACATTTTTCAAATTCAATGGTTTTGGTCCAAAGTGACCTATAATGTTTTGTATTATCACATGTGTTTATTTTAGGATTATGAAATTTTGTCCAACATAACATTTGAATTATACATATTAAGATTTCCAATGCAATTTGTCTCACCTAAAAATCATAAAAAATAAGGAAGTTAGGTCCTTGGGAAGTTGACCTAAAATTAGGGTTTCAGTCAAAATGACCTATAATGTTTTGAAATGAATGATGACCTTCCAAGTTTCAAATAGATTTTTGATGAACATGAACGTTGTTAATATTGTTCTTAATAACATTTTTTATCTTAGGGTCATCTTCATTTTACAAACACATCAAAAGTTATATCTCAGTGATGCTCAGTTTAGTCAGATGACTTGACTGGTCAACTTCTCAAGGCCAAACTTCAAATCTTGATGAATGAATGATTGAGGATACTCACATAGGCTCATATATGCATAAAATAATGAATGAAAGAACTTCCCTTGATTGAATTTGATCATAGGTTGAGGTTGCTTCATGAGAAAGGCACAATCAATGCATAGTTGAATTAGGGTTTCCTTGGGAAATAATCCTCAAGCCCTTTGGGTTATCTTGATCAAATTAGAAAATTTAGATACTTGGGATACATATATTATGATTATGAACTTTGTGGACCATTATCATGCTGGTTCTCATCTTCATCTAGCCACTTTATTGAGCTTAGGAGCCATCCTATGAGCAAAGGCACACATGATCACCTGAGCTTCAAAACAAAAAGAGTTAGTGACATATTTTTGTGCTTTTGGTTAGTAAACAAATAAGAAAAGCAATAATATACAATTCAAACATTCTTGGTGGTCTCAAACCACTCACACAGGTCCCAACCCCAGGGCTAAGGAGCCAAATAAGCTATGATCCTTGAGGCAATGCATATAGCAAATGATATGATGCCATGAGGGATCTTAGGGTCAAAATTAGGGTCTTACAGATGCCCCTATTTAAGGTCATTATAGCCGGAGATATGAAGGTTAAAATCTTCGTATCGACGAGGTAGAATGGGCTTAAACAATAACAAAGAGACGAATTTTGGTCCCTAAGAGACCTCATGATGCAAATGTATGCATGCAAAAATAAAATCTTCATGGTGAATAATTGCCACGAAGGAAAAGAAATCAGGAGAAACTGAAAAATCCATAAGAGTAACACACTCACTAGGGAGACAGAGACTCTGGGGGGGGGGGGAGAGGTAAAAATGCGTGAGCAGGTCACGACTGGAAAACTTGCTGGGAGACACGAAGGGATTCCACGAAAATAAATCGATGGAAAGACTCAAGCTGGCGCAAAGAATGCATGTATTGGGGAATATGCCAACACAGCAAAACTATCCGCGCATGAATAAAACGTATTATTTACAGTTAGTTGTAATATAAAGTCTAATAAATTAGATGGTAAAGTTTTAAACTTACTTTGTTGCAAAGGGGAATATGAATGGTTTCTCGTTTACCGTGGCGAGTGACAACATTCTTGACCAACCACATGCTTGTAGCAAATACGCGCATGAATAAAACGTACAAGTATTTTTTTTTTGACATTTTTACACAATGCACTATATAGATGGGCCAAAACAGCTGTGTAAGAACAAAAATTGTTCTACAACAGATTCCATGATTTTGATGATAACAAAGGATGAAACCAAAAATGGCACCCTAACGAAAAGTTTCTAAGTGTGCAGGGTTCTAAGGAAAGAAGGAAGAGATCTGATGACGTCATCAGATACAGAATCATATCAGATACAAATTAGCAAAAGATCAGAAGCATCTGAAGTAGAAACACGCTCAAGAAGTTCTAACTCTAAGCAAAATAGCAAAATATCAGAAGCATCTGAACAAGAAGTACGCTCTAGAAGTTCTGACTCTGAACAACGGTATGTCAAACTCCAGAAGCTCTCAGCGCTATCTGAAGAAACCATCAGAACTCAAAAGAGATCAACATCAGAAGATTAGATAGCAAGATTCCAAGATTCCCAGAAACATGAAGACTCTGATCATGGATTTCCTAATAAAGAAAGAGTAACGTTAACTTCAAATAAAGGTTTGGAAATGGATTTCCTAATACAGAAAGAGACGTTAACTCCAAATTCAAATGAAAAGGAACTATATTTGGAAAGAAGTCATTTGAGGAGAAAAAGTAGTGTTGGCATGAAGCTATATAAGTTATGGCATTAATTCAAATTATTGGCCATCAATTTCAACGACTACTTCACTCCTATATAAAGGACTGCAATCAACATTGAGAAACATCATAGAGAACATACTGAAACATCAACACACATAAAAACGTTTTATTCTCTCAATCTTCACGAAGCTTTTGCTTAGAACGTGAAACACTTTTTGTTCTTACTGTTGTAATATTTGCTTATCTTAGAAGCACTCTAGATTACATTGTCTTTCATCTATTGTTTTATTTTTCCTCAAGTGACTCTGCGCAGTCTGTATACTTGAGAGGACTAAGAGATCTTTCTCTTAGACGTTGGTTGTAAACAATCTTTCAAGATTATTGGATTAAGTCCTTGTTGAAGGCGAAATGACCTTGGCCGGGTGGACTGGAGTAGCTTTGTGTTATAAGCGAACCAGTATAAATTCCTTGTGTGGTTTTTATTTTAAAAAGGTGCTTATTTTCCAAAACAATTCAAACCCCCCTTTCTTGTTTTTCTCACCTTCAATTGGTATCAGAGCTCCGGCTCTGTTATTGATTTTCTAATCAAACACTTAACAGTGTAGAGAGATCCAGAACGAGAAAAACTATGGCCCACGCAAATGAAAAAGATAGTTACAATGCTAAGCCTCCTGTCTTTGATGGAGAGAAATTCGATTACTGGAAAGATAGAATTGAAAGTTTCTTTCTAGGCTATGATGCTGATCTCTGGGACATTGTCACAGATGGATACAAACCTCCTGTCACAGAGGATGGAGCTGAAGTTCCCAGAAGTAAGATGTCAGATGATCAGAAGCGAGTTTTCAAAAATCATCACAAGGCCAGAACCATACTCCTCAATGCTATATCTTACAACGAGTATGAAAAGATCACCAACAGAGAAACAGCCAAAGACATACTTGACTCTCTGAGGATGACTCATGAAGGAAACTCTCAGGTCAAAGAGACAAAGGCTTTGGCGCTTATCCAGAAATATGAAGCCTTCAAAATGGAGGATGACGAAGCCATAGAGGTAATGTTCTCTAGATTCCAAACTCTTGTGGCAGGTCTCAAAGTTATAGACAAAGGGTACACAACTGCAGACCACGTCAAAAAGATAGTCAGAAGCTTGCCAAAGAAGTGGAGACCCATGGTCACTGCTCTGAAGCTGTCTAAGGATCTGAATAATATCAGTCTTGAAGAGCTGGTCAGTTCTCTCAGAAGCCATGAGATAGAACTAGAGGAAGATGAACCTCAGAAGAAGAACAAGTCTGTAGCATTAAAGTCCAGATCTGAAAGACGCAAATCTGACAGAACCAAAGCCTTCTAGGCAGAAACTGAAGATGCTAATGACTCTGAACCAGAAGATTCTGATGATGAAGAAGAATTGTCCCTCCTGACCAGAAGAGTTAAACAACTCTGGAAAAAGAGGAACAACAACTTCAGAAGACCAAGACCCAGAGGGGATCGATCAGAATCAACCTCAAAAGGTAAAACTAACAAAGATATTACTTGTTATGAATGTAAAGAAATAGGTCACTACAGGAATGAATGCCCCAAGCTAAAGAAAGACAATTCTAGAAAAGAAAGCTTCAAGAAAAATACCTTCAGGACAAAGAAAGGATTAATGGCTACCTGGGATGATAGTGAAACTGGCTCATCAGAATCTGACTCTGATGAACAGGCAAATGTGGCATTTATGGCTACCACATCCAGAAGCAGCTCAGATGAAGAATCTGAAGAGGTATTTTCTGAACTCTCTCGATCTGATCTAGAATCATGCTTGTCAGAAACTCTTAGCTTATATCAGAAATTAAAACAAAAGTTTAAAAATATAAAAGGCTGTCTTGAAGCAAAATTTGAAGAATGTGGCAAACTTGAGATGACAATTCTAAAACGAGAGGATGAAATCAGTTCCTTAACATTACAAAGAGATGCAGCGAATAAAAAACGTTTAGAACTGGAAGAAGTGTTATCTCAAACTCCACAGACTTCAAATGCAATAATTTATAAATACGAAGAAGCCTTTCAAGAATTTCTGAAAAATGGGATAGGAAGGAGTGTCATGGCATCCATGATTTATGGAGTCAGTCAGAACAATAAAAAGGGAATTGGGTATGATTCTAAGGAAGATAAAATTTCTACTGGTGACCAACTTAAATCTCCGTTTTCATATCACTATACGCACACACAAGAACAAAAATTTGAAAATGCTAGAAAACCCAAAGTTATAAGAAACTCTGGGAAAACTAATCAAAGAGGATCCAAGAGATTCTGGGTACCAAAAGATAAGATTGTTTTTGTTGCAGATATCCTATGCAGCAAAGTTCAGACACCAGTCATGGTACCTGGACTCTGGATGCTCGCGACACATGACGGGAAGAAAGTCTATGTTCCAAAGCCTGGAACTTAAAGATGCTGGATTCGTAGGCTTCGGAGGAGATCAGAAAGGAAGGATCAGAGGCTCCGGAACTATTGGTAATGGCACTCTTCCCTCTATATCTGATGTTCTTTACGTAGAAGGATTAATGCATAACTTGTTATCCATAAGTCAATTAAGTGATAACGGTTATGACGTGATCTTTAATCAAAAAACATGTAAAGCCATAAATCAAAACAATGGTTCAGTCCTATTCACAGGCAAGAGGAAAAACAACATTTATAAAATCAATCTTTCTGATTTAAAAGAACAAAATGTTAAATTTTGATGACTGTTCACGAAGAGCAATGGGTGTGGCATAGACGCTTGGGCCACATTAGCATGAGGAAACTTTCTCAGCTAAATAAACTCGAGTTAGTCAGAGGCCTACCTAAACTAAATTTTTCTTCAGATGCTCTATGTGAGGCATGTCAGAAAGGAAATTTTCAAAAACGTCTTTCAAAAAGAAAAATGTTGTTTCTACCTCTAAGCCTCTGGAACTTCTCCACATTGACTTATTTGGTCCTGTGAAAACAGCATCAGTCAATGGAAAGAAGTATGGACTAGTCATTGTTGATGATTACAGTCGCTGGACATGGGTGAAATTCCTAAAGCACAAGAGTGAGTCTCACTCTGTATTCACTAGTTTCTACTCCAAAGTGCAAAAAGAATTTGACTCTAAAATTATTAGAGTCAGAAGTGATCATGGTGGGGAATTTGAAAACAAAGATTTTGAGGAATTATTTGACTCTAATGGAATATCCCATGATTTCTCCTGCCCTAGAACTCCACAACAAAATGGAGTTGTAGAGAGGAAGAATAGGACACTCCAAGAGATGGCCAGAACCATGATCAATGAAACTAATGTGGCAAAACACTTTTGGGCAGAAGCTGTAAATACAGCGTGTTACATTCAGAATAGAATCTCTATAAGACCTATTCTAGAAAAGACTCCCTATGAATTGTGTAAAGGAAGAAAACCAAACATTTCATATTTTCATCCCTTTGGATGTTCTTGCTTTATTTTAAACACTAAAGAACATCTGAACAAGTTTGATTCCAAAGCACAGAAAGGTATTATGTTAGGATACTCAGAACGCTCTAAAGGCTACAGAGTATACAACACAGAAACCAAAATTGTGGAAGAATCAATTCATGTCAGATTTGATGATAAGCTTGACCCTGAAAAGTCAAAGCTAGTTGAAAATTTTGCAGATTTAGAAATCACCCTTGCAGGATCTGATAAAGCTCCAGAAGCAACTGCCACTCAGAACTCTGAAGAAATTAAATCCCCAGAAATCCCAAAGAAAGTTAAAAGTCGTATAAAAGTATCTGAAGATTTGATTCTGGGCAATAAGGACGAACCTGTCAGAACCAGATCTACTTTCAGGATCTCTGAAGATACTCCTCTGGGACTAGTGTCTCTGATTGAGCCTACGTCCTGTAATGAAGCACTTCAAGATAACGACTGGGTGTCAGCCATGCAAGAAGAATTAGATCAATTCACAAAGAATGATGTCTGGGATCTTGTTCCAAAGCCCAGAGGCACTCACGTTATTGGAACCAGATGGGTATTCAGAAACAAGCTGAATGAGAAAGGAGAAGTCGTCAGAAATAAAGCTCGACTGGTAGCTCAAGGTTATAGTCAACAAGAAGGTATTGACTATAATGAAACCTTTGCTCCAATCGCAAGGTTAGAATCTATTTGTCTTCTTGTATCTTTTGCTATAAACCACTCTATCAAATTATATCAAATGGATGTCAAGAGTGCATTCCTTAATGGTTATATTTCAGAAGAAGTGTATGTCAACCAACCTCCAGGTTTTGAAAGTCCAAATTTTCCAGAACATGTTTTTAAACTTAAAAAATCTTTATATGGACTTAAACAAGCTCCCAGAGCTTGGTATGAACGTTTAAGCAATTTTCTTTTGGAACACAATTTTATCAGAGGGAAAGTTGACTCCACACTCTTTTGTAAGAACCTTAACAATGATCTCATGATATGCCAGATATACGTTGATGATATTATTTTTGGTTCAGTTAACGCCTCTGTTTGTCAAGAATTCTCTGAGTTAATGCAGACAGAATTTGAAATGAGCTTAATGCAAGAACTAAAGTTCTTTCTGGGAATTCAAATTAACCAAACTTCAGAAGTTACATACGTTCATCAAAGCAAATACATTAAAGATGTTCTAAATAAATTTGATATGGCTGATTGCAACTCTGCAAAAACTCTCATGCATCCCACATGCATTCTTGAAAAGGAAGAAGTAAGCAAAAAGGTTTGTCAGAAGCTCTATCGAGGTATGATAGGCTCTCTTCTCTATCTGACTGCTACTCGACCTGATATTCTCTTTAGTGTTTGTCTCTGTGCCAGATTCCAATCAGATCCTAGAGAATCTCATTTAACAGCAGTTAAGAGAATTCTCAAGTATCTGAAAGGAACTCCTAATATGGGCCTGATGTATGAGAAAACATCAGAGTATAGACTTTCGGGTTACTGTGATGCAGATTATGCCGGAGATAGACTAGAACGAAAAAGCACATCTGGAAATTGCCAGCTTTTGGGAAACAATCTGATATCCTGGGCCAGCAAGAGACAGTCAACTATTGCTCTATCTACTGCAGAAGCAGAATATATCTCAGCATCACTATGCACAACTCAGATGCTCTGGATGAAGAATCAGTTAGAAGATCTGCAAATCTTCGAGAGTAACATTCCTATCTTCTGTGATAACACTGCTGCCATTTGTCTAAGTAAGAATCCCATTCTACACTCCAGAGCTAAGCACATTGAAATAAAACATCATTTTATCATAGACTATGTTCAGAAAGGGATAGTAACATTGAAGTTCATTGATACAAATCATCAATGGGCAGATATATTTACTAAGCCTTTAGCTGAAGATAGATTTCTTTTTATCTTAGAAAATCTGAACATTCAAAATTGCCCTAAATAAATTGTGCCTCTGAAGATGTAAAATGAGACTCTGACATAAACAAAAAAGTTTCTGTCTCTGACTCTGATACTTCTACCAAGTTAAGAAGATATCTGAGTTAGAAATCTCCAGGAACCAATCCTTTGGTATTCCTGAAGATCAGATACATCAAAACACGTGGAGCACTTAGCGTCTAACCTTGGAACTTCTAGACAGCTGTCCAGAAGAAATTAAAAGGCCAGACGTTTGAGATCTCCTCGAGCAGTGTGCATACTGTTGGGATTAGACATTCATTAATGAGCCTTAATCATTTTTCCCCCAAGCGTGCTAACTTGTGTTTCGTGTTAACGCTGAATAGTGTGTCGTTTTGCATGTGTCTTGTTTAGGGTATTTAAATACTCCTCTCACACTTCACACACTTATCACTCTCACTCACTCTCAAACCTCTCTGAAGCATTTCTGCAAGCAGTTCATCTTCAACCCTTTTTTCATCAACTATGGATGCTCAACAACAACAAGTTTTCAACTTTTCTCAACAAATGGAATCCAACACTACTGCCCAAAGTTCAAGCATTTCCACTCCAACAGTTACAGGAGTATCCATTACTCCAGTGTACAAGGAACCCCATGTTCTTGATCGTGAACCCCATATAAACCTAGCAACTCCCTTTGAGGGACTGGAAGTTTTATGTGAATCACTAGTAGACTTCCAGAACATGAAAAGGAATGGAGTAGATCTTACTGAAGAACTTCGTCAACAAGGTTGGGAAAACTATTTCCAACGTCTTTATGGTCCTGTTTACCCAAACCTCACCAAAGAATTCTGGAGATTTGCTGACGCTGATGACCATTTCATCGTCTCCTACGTGTTGGGGGTCAAGATAGTGATTACTGAAAAATCAATTGCTTCTCTATTGAACATGGAGAAAACTGGAGGAAGAAGGATCTACGATATCAACCCTAGATCAAGGTACATTGCTTCAGAAATAAATCCCACCATCTTCAAACAAAACACTGAAGGCAATCCTTCAAAGAACAAAGAACTTCATCAGAACCTCAGAGTATGGCTCAAGATCATTCTGGGAACCATTCATCACCGCCCAGCATCAAACTCCTTTGACTACATCAATACAGATCAGAAGTGCATTCTGTATTGCATTCACAAGGGTTTAAAGCTTTGCCTCCCATCACTCCTTTTCAAGTATCTCAGAGACTCTGTACGGGAGACCAGAAACAACATGAAACCCATATCCTACATCCCTCTGGGAAGACTTCTGTCTGATGTCTTCATCGAAAATGGACTTGTAGATCATCTGGAGAAGAACAAGCTTATGGAAGATCTGGCGATAGATACTGGAAAGCCTCTTAACTCCAGAAATCTAAAAAGCATGGGAATTCTGAAGGAGATTCGAGTCAAGCCTACGCTGGACACCTCCTGGGATGCTTTAAAAGATCAGAGGAAGCTACCACATGGTCTGGCAAGGTTTTTCAAGAATGAACCCAAAGATGTTATCCTTCACTACTTGCAGCGTCTGAAGGATGAAGGAGTTGATATTTCTGAATTCAAACTGGACGATTGTCTAGATTCAGAAGAAGACTTCGTCAAGTACAAAAGAGATCCCTCTGAAAAGAAGTCTTCAAAGGCAAAGAAAGCAAGGCTAGGAGAAACTTCTGAAACAAGATCTCCAGCGCCTTTGCAAGTATCTACTGGTAAGTCTGCTCCCTCTATTCCCTCTGAACCTCCTGTGGCTTCCTCTAATCCTCTCCCAGCACCTATATACACCACCTCTGAAACCCCACCTTCTACAACCAGAACCTCACAACCTTTACCAAAATTCAATCTTGCTCATACCTCTTTACCACGTTCTGAAGCTGAAGCACTAAATCAAACCACTTCTTCATCTTCAGCCCCAGAATCACCTCCCTACCTTATCCTCTCCTCTGACCCAGAACCTTCTGACCCCGCTTCTCCCACTCTAGCTCACCTTTACTCTCTAAACCAACAACCACAACATCCTCCACCTGAAACTGAAGTCACTTCACCACCCCCAGAACAAACAACCAACGACCCTTCTGAAGCTCAACCCTCTGACATCACCCCCCAAACCACTTCCGCTGAACCTGAATCTCTAACATTAAACTTAAACCCTCCAAACTCTCCACCCCAAACATCTGAACCTGAACCTCTAACATTAAACTTAAACCCTTCAAACTCTCCACCCCAAACATCTGAACCTGAACCTGAACATTCCATTCCTACCCTTGAGGAAGCCATAATGTTGTTCGCAGGGGCTTCAGTACAGAAGGTCAAGTCTCTGACCATTAACTCTGGGATCAGTGATGATCCTGACTCTGTAAGGACACACTGGAACAGAGTCATTGGCTGGATGACTTCTGAAGCTTTCAAGCTGAAGCACATCTCTGAGCAAGTCAGAAACGACTTCATCAGAGATGCTGAGGCAAGACAACAAGAAAAACTTGCCAGAGAAGCTGAAGAAGAAGCAAGAAGACAAGAAGAAGAAAGAGTTCGACAAGAAGAAATCCAAAGGGCAAAGGAAGCTGAAGCCAAAGCTCTGGCCAATGCTGCTGCTGCCGCTGAAGCTGAAGCACGAGCTGCTGCTGAAGCTGAAGCAAAGGCCGCTGCTGAAGCACAGAGTGCTCTGACTCAGGGGGAGTCCTCCACTGTAGTTCCCATGGTTCTCCAGACTCTTGAAGAACTTAAGAGAGACCAGAAGGAACTCAGAGCCAGAATGGACAAACAGGATTCCGTCAACGACAACATTCAGAACATGCTGGCTCAACTGCTTCAGAGGATGCCTCCTCCTCCAAACCCTTAGGCACTTAGGATTTTTTTACTGCTTTGCCTTCCTTGCTTCTGATGTTTATTTGTTTTTCTTGCCATTATCTCTGTTGCCGTTTTTATCTGAATATAACATCTTTTTGATTTATTTGTTTAAGTCTTTTTGATTCTGACAAAAAGGGGGAGAAATCGAATATAGCTCTGATGAAATATATTGCCTAATACCTTAAGCCTCTGCAACATATTATTTCTTAAAAAAAAAAATTCATCTAACACTGGACTTAAGAAATTGCAGAATGCATAAGAGAAACTTCATTGCTCAGAAGCTCTGGTAAGAACTTCTGAACTCCCTAACCTATCTCAAGGGGAGCCCTCTTCTATCTGATCTGATTTTTGTTATGTTTCATCTGCTATTTAAGTTTGTTTTGTCATCATCAAAAAGGGGGAGATTGTAAGAACAAAAATTGTTCTACAACAGATTCCATGATTTTGATGATAACAAAGGATGAAACCAAAATGGCACCCTAACGAAAAGTTTCTAAGTGTGCAGGGTTCTAAGGAAAGAAGGAAGAGATCTGATGACGTCGTCAGATACAGAATCATATCAGATACAAATTAGCAAAAGATCAGAAGCATCTGAAGTAGAAACACGCTCAAGAAGTTCTAACTCTAAGCAAAACAGCAAAATATCAGAAGCATCTGAACAAGAAGTACGCTCTAGAAGTTCTGACTCTGAACAACGGTATGTCAAACTCCAGAAGCTCTCAACGCTATCTGAAGAAACCATCAGAACTCAAAAGAGATCAACATCAGAAGATTAGATAGCAAGATTCCAAGATTCCCAGAAACATGAAGACCCTGATCATGGATTTCCTAATAAAGAAAGAGTAACGTTAACTTCAAATAAAGGTTTGGAAATGGATTTCCTAATACAAAAAGAGACGTTAACTCCAAATTCAAATGAAAAGGAACTATATTTGGAAAGAAGTCATTCGAGGAGAAAAAGTAGTGTTGGCATGAAGCTATATAAGTTATGGCATTAATTCAAATTATTGGCCATCAATTTCAACGACTACTTCACTCCTATATAAAGGACTGCAATCAACATTGAGAAACATCATAGAGAACATACTGAAACATCAACACACATAAAAACGTTTTATTCTTTCAATCTTCACGAAGCTTTTGCTTAGAACGTGAAACACTCTTTGTTCTTACTGTTGTAATATTTGCTTATCTTAGAAGCACTCTAGATTACATTGTCTTTCATCTATTGTTTTATTTTTCCTCAAGTGACTCTGTGCAGTCTGTATACTTGAGAGGACTAAGAGATCTTTCTCTTAGACGTTGGTTGTAAACAATCTTTCAAGATTATTGGATTAAGTCCTTGTTGAAGGCGAAATCACCTTGGCCGGGTGGACCGGAGTAGCTTTGTGTTATAAGCGAACCAGTATAAATTCCTTGTGTGGTTTTTATTTAAAAAAGGTGCTTATTTTCCAAAACAATTCAAACCCCCCTTTCTTGTTTTTCTCACCTTCAAGCTGAACCCCAACTATGTGTGCTTATCTTATTTATGTTTCGTAACAACGGTAAATACATAATATTTACCGTATTACCAGTACTTTCAGGAAATAAAAAATTATCGAATAGAATCATAAAAAGTTACGAATGTCAAGAAGCATACGATGAGTAACATTCCTCCGTCATAGAAAAACAAATAGGATGTGAAGTTTTGTTTGAGGTGTGTTTTAATTTCCTGGTTCAGTGTTTAATCATGAATGTTAATTTGCTTGTTAGGGTTTAAGGTCTAATATTGAAATTTATGTGTGAGGTATGTTTCAATTTTTGGGTTTAGATTTTAGTTGTGAAATTCATTGAATGTGTTATGAATCAATTTATGGGGTTAAGGTTTAATTATTTCAATTTTTGGTTGTTATAATGTGTATTTTGATTGTAAACTCTACTTTGTTGTTCAGACCAGCTCAATGGAGAATTAGTATAAAATCATGTTAAATGGTACATTAATGAAGAAGTGTCTGAAATGAATTGGTCTTGGGATGTGGATTATATGTCATATATGCAGTTGGAAGATTTGATAAGAAATGAGGGATATGAGGATATCAAGTGTATGTGGTATTAGAACCCTAAGTATAGTTTTTCTCGTGACCTTAGACCTCTAAATTGTGATGGTGATGTACTTAAGTTTGTCGAGGATGTGAAAGTATTTGACTTGGTATATGTGTATGTAGAGTACTCAATTGGTAATTCTGAAGTTATAGATGAGTCAAAATTATTACATGTTTATGATGGGGATACTGATGTTGAAGTTGTAAGTATGACGATATTAAGGTTGAAGTTGTAAGTGAACATGTTGATACTGAAGTTCAAAGTGGAAGGGATGTCAATAAGAATTATGGTGATGATAATGATGGCGACTATGTTGGAACTGATAGTGAGTTAGGCAGTTTAAGTGATATTGATTATGACATTAGTAGGAGTCAACTGATTTGGATTGGCCAATTGTCTTACCATGTGAAAATGATAATGATAAGGCTATGCATTCTGATGATGATGATTCTGATGTCCTTCTTACACCTCTTGATAGTATAGATGATAAGGAACATGAGAGGTTTCCAACTTATAAGAGTGGTGAGGCATTCAAGATTTAGCTAGGTATAATTTTTAGCAACGAATAGATGGTGATGGATGCTTTTAAGGATTATGTTATGGAGATTAAGAAAAATGGCGTCCTTAAGAAAAATGATGGGAAAATTATGGTAGTAAAATGCATGGAAGGTTACACATGAGAGTTAGTAAAAGGGTAGGGAATCAATTTTATCAAGTTGTGAGTATAATTGTTGAACACGCATGTCATAGAACTCCATATAGCGGGCAAGCAAAGAAAAATTGATAGGCCAATAAATTTGGACATATTCTAAGACACAACCTTAACATGAAACCATTATGATTGATTGTTGAATCTATTTAAATATGGAGAGTGAAGTTGTTACAAGATCAGGCATATAGAGCTAAATGAAGAGCAATGGATTTGATCCAAGGTACTGGTATAGACCAATTCATCCATTTAAGAAGTTATTCCCAAGAGTTAGTTAAATATAACCCTAATAGTATTATTTTGATCCAATGTTCTGACTCAAATGAAGGCCCTATGTTTGAGGGGATTTATGTATGTCTAGAGACCTACAAATATGGTTTTTCAAAATATTGTAGGCCACTGGTAAAGTTGGATGCTTGTTTTTTGAAAGGAGATTTTGGTGGGAAATTGATGGTAGTTGTGGGGAGGGATAGAAATAATAAGATATTTCATATTTCCTATGTTGTTGTGGAGGCTGAGACAAAACAATCATGGGATTCGTACGTCAAACTTGAATTGGAAAAATTGGAAGCAATTAACTATAGGGCTTATGTTTTTATTTCAGATCAGTAAAAGGTAACTTTTAATAACCCTTCTAATTCTTATGTTTTTATTTTATACTTAATAGTAATATTATATTGTCCTTATATGTTAGAGGCTAGTACAAGCACTTCAATATGAACTCTCTTCATTTTCTCTACTTTTCCTCCATTATTGAAGCTGCTTTAGAGCTTTTATCTGGCTCACCACTACTCCACATCCTCTTACTGGTCTTATTCATTTTCTTTCTCCAAGCATCTAAGGTGCAATGGACATCCTCTACTAGGTAAGTTTCCCACACTTTATGCTCCTTCATGCTAGTTATTCTTCATGCTTAAGCTCATTCATCTGCATCTGGAAGATCCACTCTTGAAGTGGATCATGGAGCTAGGCTCATAATTTCATGTACAATATTGTTTGAATGATGTGTGATTTTGTTTGAACCCGCATGTTTCTGATTACTTTTCTCCATGATCCTTTCTTCATTTTTGAAATCTAAAGATGTCATGTTGTTATACTAATTGCATACTTAATTTTTTATTCAAACATTATTTAATTTAGTGGAGAGATGAGTGAGATATTTGGGGAAGAAGATTGCATGTTGGAATCGGGTTCTAGGGTTTATCTAAACTTTTGATGCATGGCCGAGGTTGAAGATGGAGAGGTGTCGCGTGTTGATTGGGCATGGCATTGTTTTGTCTTTTAGTGCATAAGTGAGCAAGGTGACCCATTGATTTTTGTTCCACAAAATTTAAGCGTGACACTCCATTTCATTTCATTTTTTATTTTTTTGATTTGCTTTGTGGAACGGGACATGTCTCACTTGTTTTCCCCACCATCCTTTCTGGCCCATTTTCATGGCCAACTAATTTCCTTTTATCCCTTTTACTAACATGCACCCCCATTCCATTTTCTTTTATTATTTGGTTATTGTTTCTTTTGATTTTATTTAAAATACCTCCCTTGGTATAAAAATTCCCAAATAATTCATGGTTGATACTTTGAATATTATTTATTTTTCCATTTTTTTTATTTTTTATTTTTTATTTGTTTTAATATTTGTTTTGATTTTTGTATTTAATTCTGTTTAATTAACCTAGTTTTATTTGTTAGTGTTTGATTTTTGATCTTCCCATTTGAATTTTGATCCAATCATTTGTACACATGTAGACACATGAATATAGATCATTTGGGTTTTCATTTGATGTTTGGATTATTAATTTTGGATTGTTTTTGAACTTAGTTTTGAAGATAGCTTGGTATGATTATTTAGTGGTGCATTGTTTGAATGATGGATTTGTTTGAACATCTTCTATACATGATTTTGAATATATCTTTTTGGACACATTGAGTTTCTGATTTCACCTTTCCATGCTTAATTTTTCATAATTTTTCTATGCTCCTGATTATTTTTCTTGAATTATTCAAAGCTTTCTTACTTTTTGTGACACTTTTGCACCTAGTTGTTTGTTTTGGTTTGCACTTATGCAACCATTAGGGATCTCTTTCCCATTCTTTCTTGACCTCATCACCATAATTTAGGAGTCCTAAATTCACTCATGTGAACCATTTTAGGTACCTCCATTTGATGCTTCTTTGCTTAATTGTCTTGAATACCTTTTGCTTGCTTTTGAAATCATAGTTTGGATTTTGTCTTGTGCATTCCAACTTGAGTACTATGGGTCCAATTGAATTTGTTTCCTCTTGTTTGTGTTTATGAATTCCTTGGTCTTGGTACCTTAATACTTTGATCTTATGATTATTTGAATGATATTCCATTTCCACTTCATCATGATGACACATTAAGAGTTACATTCTTCTTTTTTGGACCTAATTTTGAGTTTAGTGGATGGTGAAGCTCTTAGGAGCTTGGGATACATTTTTGTATGGTTTGATGAGATTATCACTTAAATTATTTATGTCTTAACTTCATTTTGCACTTCCCATTTACTTTGGTTGGACAAAGGACTCCTTATTTGGATGATGTCCACCTTTTAACTTACTAGTTATGCATGAACTTTGAGGTTGTTTACTTGTTGATACCTCTTGAAGTTTGATTTTTGTATTTGATAATTTGAAGAGGACTTTTACTTTGTCCCATGACATATATGCATCCTCCTTTTGATCCTTGTTTATCTTGTTGCTTTTTGATAAAGGATTCCTTTTCTAGGATGATATCTTTATTTGTTTATCAGGTTACTTGGCTTTGATTTGTATGTGAAGCTTGGATGACTTCTCTTGAGTTAACTTATTGCACAAGTCACACATTCCTTGATGTCATATGTATGCTTTCATTGTTTGATTACTTCTTGCTTAAGCTTCTTTGAGCTTGTTTAATTGCTTGGCTATCTTTTGGCCTATCTTGGAGCATAACTTGTTTCATTCATTCTTGATGTTTGAGTGATTTGTATGTAAAGTTTGAATGTCCTATACTTATGACTTATATGGTTTGATACCATTTCTCCATAATTCTACTTCATCTATGTTTGCTTGAAGTTCATTTGCCTTTAGGAGCATGATTAGGTTTTTTTTTATTATATGTCTTAAACCTTTGAGTGTGCTTGATGTGATACCTTTGTAATGTCTTGAGTTTTCTTATGTGAATTGACACCATGTCTTTGATTTTTATCTCATTCATTTACTATGTACTTTGCCATGTCTAATTGTTCAAACACTTGTGTTCACTTTCCTATACAACTTTGAATGATGCTTGTGCACTTTGGTGTTTTTACCATGGATTCAATGACTGTTTGAACTTGTTCTTGATATTGAGACTTTTGTTAATTGAATAACATGTATATGTTTGTATTTTCTTTCTTCCACAAATCCCTTCTCTTTACTTGTTTTGCTTGTTAGTATTGCATGAGGACTTATGTCCATTTATGGTTATGTGGTTGTCTTTCCTTGAGTGTTTTGCTTGAGAATATTTCTCAAGTATGTTTAGGTGATGATGATAGGTCTTTGTTGTGTTTGCTACTGCCTTGAATGACTTCTCATCTATTTTCCTTCACTTCACTTTTCTCATACCATGTTTGTTTGGACACTTGACACATTAAGATTGTTGTTTGCTAGTATGCCTATTCGTGTGCTTTCCTTGAACCATTTGTTGCTTAAGACATTTATGCATGGCCTTTAGGATTTAGATAACATGACCTTATGCTTATTTTAATATGATGTTTCTTCCCATTTTGGTTTGATAACTCGTTGTTTGCTTTAGTTGTATTCATAACTTGTTTGAGCTCTGCCCCCCTCTTTCATGACTATTTTGAATGATTAGTTGTTATTTATTAACATGTGACATTTTGGTGCTAATTTGTGATTTCTTAAGGCATGTTTAGACTTGGGAATTCATCTTTCATCTCCTTCTTGCTTGTTTTACTTTATGATTTCTTCCATGACTTGATATGGATTGCTATTGTTTCATTTCTTCCATGACTTGATATGGATTGTTTCAATTTTCACCATGACTTAATATGGATCACTTTTTCTTTACTATTCTTTTATATTTTCTTCCATGACTTGATATGATATTGTATTATTTTCTTCCATGACTTGATATGGATTTCTATTGCTTCATTTATCCTTTCATGACTTGATATGAATTGTTTATCTACTTTATCTCTTCCATGACTTGATATGGATTATTATTATTGATTTTCTATTGTTCCATGACTTGATATGGATTGTTTATCTATTATTATGCTATTTATTGTTCCATGACTTGATATGCATTGTTTCAATTTTTCTCCCATGACTTGATATGGATTGTTATTACTTTATCTCTTCCATGACTTAATATGGATTACTATTCTTTCATATTTTCTTCCATGACTTGATATGGAATTGTTTATCTTTTATCTTTTCTTCCATGACTTGATACGATTTGTTTATCTTTTATCTTTTCTTCATGACTTGATATGGATTGTTTATCTTTATTTGTTCTCCCATGACTTGATATGGATTGGTATTGCTTTTCTTTTCTTCCATGACTTGATATGGTATTGTATTGTTTCCATTTTCACCATGACTTGATATGGATTATCATCTTCTTATATCTCTTTTCCTTGTGTGGATAACATGTCCCCCATAAGATTTCTTTGGTTCATTCTTGGTTAAGATTTAACTAAAGTATACCTTAGGTTTGTTAACCAAGCATGCCAACATTAAGTAGACCCTTATCCTAACTATAGGTCAATCTTTGCATGCTAACCTAGGTAGATGTTTCCCTCTTATCCTAACTATAGGACTAATATTGCATGCCAACATTAGGGTTCTCTCAAGAATTCCCTTAGATTCTACATTTCTCTTTTTCATTCATTCTAAAACAAAAACCTTTTTCTTAATCAAAATTCCAAAAACATTCTAATACTACTTGAACTCTTTCAACAATAATTGAGAAGTACTCAGATACCTCCTGCCTTTGGTGGATCATTTGATGTATTCTTTCAATAAAAGTAATCAACTAGTCAAATTTCTTTTGTCGCTTGGCTTTTCTTATGAAAATTTTCAATAAGGGTGGTTACCCATAAAAATCACCAACAAATCAAAATCTTTGAGAAGAACTATTGTGCTCTGATTCTTTTAGATATGTAGGCATTTGGTTGCAAAACCTAAGCGAGCGCAATAATAACAACTTTCTTTTTGTTTGTAAATAATTCGATCTTTCTGCATGCATTCCTTTTTAGTTGGTAAGTTTTAGAATAAACACACCCTTTTTATTAGAACAACAAGAGTGGATCCTATAGAGTACTGTAGACATGAGGGGTGCTAATACCTTTCCCTTGCGTAATCGACTCCCTTACCCATCTCTTGGTTGTGAGACCATTAGATTCATTCATCCATTTTGTAGGTTTACTCAGTGATTCCTTTCCTTGTCTTTGGATAAATATCATTGGTGGCGACTCTGTTTTGTGTGCGTGTTTTTTCGAGATGCAACACCCATTATGGGTAATTTTTTAGGGTACCCACTAGGGATGAGTACAATTGTCATCCCTAGTTATAACTTACTGATATAGTTTACTGATATGGACAAACATAAATTACATGTCATATTGACAAACTAATACAAACAAACTGAATAACATGACATATTCTAATTTGAGTGAATTGCAAGTCATAAGTTGAGTTTGCATTACAACTTCCTAATTTGAATGTATTATAGGTTCTAATTTGAGTGTGCATGACAAGTACTAATTTTAACAACTACATCAAAAACTACTTGGAATAATTGTCATTACATTAAGTTAAAAAAAACTACATCAAAAGGTACTTGGAATACCTATTCATTACATAACATGTACATATAAATAAATGGTACTTTGAAATAATAGTTTGATCCTAATTCAACTACACTTCAAAATAAGAACCAGTGATGGAATTACTGCTGAAACTACTGCTGAGATGGTTGTGTAGGTTGGGGTGCATGGGATGAGCTTCCAATCTCAACTGCACTTGTCTTTGCTTTCTTATTGTGTCCACCCTTTGTAGTATTCTTGTTATTTCCACCTTTTGGGGTGGATATATCACAAGCCCTCTTTCATGTAAAACTTCTTTTATTGTGTCTCATAGATACACACTTATGGCAAGTTACTATTGTAAGCCTTCTTGGAAGCACATTGTAGCGGTGTATTCGTTACCATTGGAGATATTGACTAAATCCAAGGTAAATCATACAAAGTCGAGTCGCCACCGCACTTCTATTTATCCAAAGGAATGGTTAGAAAGCGAACAAAAACCTAAAAACTTTTACAAACAAAACTAGTAAAAGAAACAGAGATCTGGGTAAGGGGGTTAGTTATGCAATGGGTAGGTGTTAGGCACCCAAAACATCCTAGGTACTCATAGGGAGCCCTTTTCACGCTTGTTGCAAAAGGTTATTGTTTTTGTGAAATTATTTGTGCAAACATGATTGAAGAGATGAGAAAAGAATATACAAGTTTATTTACATTTTGTGTTTGGATGGATAATGTCATACCCGAAAATTTGCCCGTTAATTTCTCAAGACATTTTCCAATTCATTTTTCAAGACATTAAAGGAACAAAGGTCCAGCACACAGGTTACCAAATCCAGGAAATGACCTGAACTGAACCCTTCGCTAGGCGAGCAAACCCTTCGCTAGGCGAAACCCACGCTTCATCCCTCGCTCCAGCGAGTCTGGATGAGTTTGCTACTGGAATGCTCGCTACCTGCTCGCTAGATGCTCGCCTAGCGAGTAAGTACTAGTTATGCTTTTACCCAAGTCTGGGAGTGTTCGCTAGAGCCTCGCTAAGTGCTCGCCTAGCGAACCCTTCGCTACCTCACTCGCCTAGCGAGCTCACGAAATACCAGAAAATTTTGGGCTTAATTCTGAGCCCACCAAGACACAAAATTATTATAAATACCAGAACTTCATTCAGAACACGGGGAGAAGGACACACATAGACATACGGGGACAGAAGAGAAAACCCTGGAGACAACCCTGAATAACGGAGAAAACCCTAGAAGCTAATTCAGAGCAGCCTCCGTATACCCTGAGGAGAACTCATCTGCACAAAGGTTACCTCCGCCAACTCTATCAGGCCTAAACCCTAAGGTGCAATTCAGCTACATTCAATTAGGTATGCCCTATTCCCACTACTCTATGCCCCAATTTGAAACTTCTAAATGCATGAGGCCTTATGGTTGAATTTGGAAAGGCGAATACCGTTAGGTTTTGCATGTGGGTTTAGATGTGCATAAATGTGTAAAATAATACTTTGAATATTCAATCATGTAATTTCTGTAATGGATACCATAGGGTTTGGGGTTTCCGAAATCGTACCAGTATCAAAGAAGAACCCAGAACCCGCAGTCGTTCGCTAGCACCTCGCTAAGCAAACATGTATCGAGGGTTCGCCAGGCCTTCGCTAGGCGAGGCAGTAGCGAACGTGACAGTAGTTGTTTTTTTCTGTTTGCATTCTGATATGTTTTGTATTTGTTGGACACTTTTTCTATTCCGTTTACATGTTGTTCGCCTGACGCTATTATTGCTATGATTCTTTTGTTCGGTGCAACCCTTGATTGCACCCCATCCCATTATTCTAACATGTTTGCTAAGTTTGTAAGGGCCCCATGATTCTTGAAGAGATAGCTCGGTATTTCGCTTTATTTGTGGGATACCATTATGGAGATTTATTTTGATTACTTGGCTAATTACATTGCCTTCGAATACGTGATCTTATCCCTCTCTTTGTTGCCTTACGATACTACGGTCATGTCCCGCGAATGTGGGGATACCCTTGGCAAAGACCCTTTCGATTAAATCATCATCATCCCTAAACGGATAAGTCATAGTCCCTTCGATCAAAAAGTCAATGTCCCTGCAAGATAAATCATAGTCCCTCGAACGTTGCCTTCGAATATATGACTTTGTCCCTCGATGACCCTTCGTTGTAGCCTACGATTAAATGATGATCATCCCTTCGAATGCTAAGGTATCCTTACAAATGTTGCCTTCAATGACCAATCGACGACCCCACGATGTCCCTTTACATCTAAAGGATAAGACTACTTACTTCTCAATAGTAAGGACAGTTTTACCCTCCTAAGGATAGGAAATACCTATAAAGACCTTGGTTAGGTATAACTCTTAAATGCTTGCTCACAGCTTAAAATACTTTTCACACCTCACACTTTTCAAAACATCTTTTAGAAAATCACCACTTGGTATACATTCGCACCAGAATCATCGTCGAGTTATATTTTTCTAAACATCTTTCAAAATCAAACGAGATAAACACTTTGTATACATTCGTACAAGAATCATTACAAAGTTAAACTCTCCTTCCAAAATATTTTCTAAACACACCACATTTCTCAAACCCTTTCTCAAACAAGCAAAACATAAGTGAGTTAAGCAATTAAGAGCCCATGGATAACCATGGATACAAAGGGTGCTAACACCTTCCCTTTGTATAATGTACCTCCCAAACTCAAAATCTAATCAAGGTCTTTCCTGTTCTTTTCCGTCTTTCCTTATTGGATAAAAGAAAAGTCGGTGGCGACTCTTGCTATCCGCAACATTGCTTTCCAAAGCAAAAAACTCAAAGTCAGTTCACCGTTTCACAGAACTGGCGACTCTGCTGGGGATCTTAAAAAGTGAGGTTACCTTAAAGATAAGATCACTTATGTTTTCGAATTGTTTCTTTGTCTGATTTACTTTTAAGGGATTGTTTGGGTATTCTATGCTTGAGTGAAAGATCCTACACCCGGATCTAGTATACCTTAGGTAAGTAGCAAGAGACCATCGCGACTGTCCGGCGTATACTGGAATGGTTAAAATGATGGCTACGGTTGATGTGACACTTTGGATGTCCTGATGTTCCTCATGTTTACTTGAGGAAAAATTTGGTGTCTGCGTGGTGTCATCAAAGCATTAACCAGACCTTTAGAACCCTAATTGACTCATCCTAGCCATTAGAAAGTAGTGAGATAACTGACTTCGGTTCCGACTGGGGTTGGTTGATACTCGATACTACACTCTTTGAGATTGGACTTTAGGGAAATTTTGGTCAACCACTTGGTGTTGCACTAAAGTGGCCTTAAGGAAAGGTCAATGATTTGAGATCCTTCTAGAACCCGGTTACTATTCTAGGACAGGTTGAACCAACCAAACTTCAGTAGGGAGGGTACTTACCTATGGAACTCATGCAAGCCTTAAAACCTAGGGACGATTGTGGTGTGACTTGTTTGTGCTTGTTACTTACTTGACATCATAACATCATAACATCATAACATCATAACATCATGACATCATGGCATTGTACTAACCGTTTCGAGGACTTAAGGATTTAACTTTGCTCTGTTTTGTAAGGCTATGGCTTCCAGGAAGACCATCCGGATCAATTTTGTAGCAATCTCTCCTCAACTCAAGGATTTGGTGTCAGAACTTCCTGATCATGCTCAGTTCATCAAGAAACATGGTTATCTCCTCAATTTAGTTACCACCGGTTTCAAGGAAGATATGATGAGAGTTCTATTCTAGTTCTTCGATCCTAAACATCATTGCTTCACCTTCCCAGATTATCAGTTGGTACCCACATTAGAAGAATTTTCCAGGTTGCTTGGGATACCTGTCCTTGATCAAACACCTTTCGATGGTCTAGAAAAAATTCTGAGGTCTGAAGAGGTTGCTGCGGCTTTACACATGACAAAGTCCGATATTGAAACTAATTGGGTAACAAGAAGTGGAGTTAAGGGTTTACTTGCCAAATTTCTGATAAATAAGGCCCGAGAATTCCTAAAAGCTATGAATGTCCACGCTTTCGAAGATGTTCTAGCATTACTAATCTACAGTTTGGTGTTATTTCCTAATCCAGATCAATTCGTAGACATGAATGCTGTTAAGGTATTTCTCACTCATAACCCTGTGCCCACCTTGCTTGGAGACATTTTGCATTCCCTTCACACGCGTACTATGAAAAGGCAAGGGACTCTCATGTGCTGCGTACCTTTATTATCTAGGTGGTTTATTTCGCACCTTCCTCAATCAGTCTTGAAGAATGAGCAAAATTTGAAATGGTCTCAAAGGATAATGTCGCTCTCCCATTCAGACATCCATTGGTATCCCCAACCTAAAGAAAATGTTATCATCATTGACCGTTGTGGAGAATTCTCTAACGTACCACTCCTGGGGATAAGAGGAGGTATTACTTATAATCCTGCTTTAGCCCTACGTCAGTTTGGTTATGCTCGAAGAGATGGTCCACATGAAGCAATTATCCAAGGCATTGTGTTTAACTATGACAATGATTTTCAAGGTCTCCGTCAAAGGTTTGTACGAGCTTGGGGCATGGTGAAAAGAAGCACCTTAGGACAGAAAAACTCTATCCCTATGGAACCTTATCTCAGATGGGTGCGCGCCAGAGCTCGTGAGCTTATCATGCCATATCTTGCAATCGGACCTCTGATTGTTGAACCAAAAGTTGAAGGAGGTACCCCTCAGATCATTCCTTATCCAGATATGCCTACCAATGTTGAAGAGTTGAAGAAATCTTGGATCCAGTTGAGAGAGGAAAGAGATACTTTTGAAGCTCAGTTCTGTGCTGAAAGGGAGAAAGTATTAAAGCTCACCTGCCAGCTTAAGGAGGAACGAAGTCTCAATGCATATCTCCGCCCAAAAAGAAGCCGTCCCTGGGAGACTTGAGCTTTCATTTTTTTCCTTTGTAATGAACATTGATTAAAGAAGTTATTAATAAAATTCCTTTTTTGGTGGTTTACGCAAAGTTAAATTCCAAAAGTCCTTGAAAACATTTCATACATTGCATAGCATAACATAACATTGCATAACAGGTACTCTAAAAAGATCAATGTTCTCACGGTTTTCCTTCAATTAGGAAAATGGCCCTCGAACAAACTGTCAAGGATCTCCAGGCTCAGAATGCTCAATTCCAGGAGATGATCTTGAACTTATCCAAGGGGCAGTAGGAACTGAAGGCTCTATTACTCGAGAAGAAGAAAGACAAGAAGCCTGTGAGTTGCATTAACCCGGGAAGAAGGTTTAAAGGACAGGCTCCAGGAGTCAAGATTGGAATTCCTAAGGACAAAGAAGATGAGACAGAGAATGATTCGAAAGAGGAGGATGCTGATCCCTTCAACCCTGAGGACGACTATGAAAATTATGAAAATGAATAGTACTCTCCGAAAGATGATAAGTATAAGTTGATGGAAGAACGTATGCTAGCTATGGAGGGTCAGAAGGCGCCCGGTCTGGATTTCGAAAGCTTAGGTCTGGTCTCTGACGTGGTCATTCCTCGTAAATTCAAGGTCCCCGCTTTCACTAAGTATGATGGTGTGTCTTGTCCTCAGATGCATCTGAGAGCTTAAGGGAGAAAGATTCAGCCGTATACCACTGATAGGAAGCTATGGATCCATTTCTTCCAAGAGAGTCTGTCTGGCACACAGTTAGAGTGGTATTATCAGCTCGAGAGCTCTAACATCCGCACCTGGACTGATTTAGCGACAACTTTCTACAAACACTACCAGTATAATTCTGAATTAGCGCCTACTCGGCTACAGCTGCAGAATATGACTATGGGCTCTAAAGAAAGCTTCAAAGAATATGCTCAAAAATGGAGAGACTTGGTAGGCAGAGTCAAACCCCCTATGATCGATCGAGAATTAGTGGACATGTTCATGGGTACACTGATTGGCGCATTCTACAGCCATCTATTGGGAAGTTCCTCATCGGGTTTCACTGAACTTATATTGACGGGTGAACGTGTTGAAAGCGGCATTCGAAGTGGAAAGATACAGGCGGCTACCTCTGCAAGCACCAAAAAGTCCTATCAGGGGAAGAATGAATCAAATGTTGTGTACGGTCAAAGGGGTCATAACAAGAAAAATCGTGACCATACTGTTGGAGCAGTTACGATTGCAGCACCGCCATCCCAAAACTTCCAACACAGACAAGACAGGCCAAGAAGGCAGTTTACCAAGATCAATATGACTTTAGCACAAGCACTGCAGGGTATGCTAAAAGCAAATTTAATTACCCTCAGAGATCCTCCTGCAAATCCCAACACTACTTCTCCTCGTTATAATCCCAATGCCAGGTGTGCATATCACTCTGATAGCCCCGGGCATGATACAAACGATTGTTGGTTGTTGAAGAATAAGATTCAGGACATGATCGACGCTGGAGAGATTGATTTTGATCCTCCGGAGACTCCTAATGTCATCACTGCTCCTCTGCCTAATCATGACAAGACCGTTAATGCTGTAGAAGATGATGATAGCGATTGCGACTTGGATAACTGGATTTTCCCAACAATTGGGGACGGACTCAATAATTGGAAGGATGAAGACACTATCCCGATTTCTTTTAGTCAGGAGTAATTGTTATTGCTATTTTAGTGTTTCAAATTTTGTAATTTTTCAAAGCATTGTGTCTATACCCGGGGCACAATAGCTAATTTTTCAAGGGTTTTGTCATTTTCATAAGCATATTCACATTCAATAAATCAATGGACCTTTTTTGCATTCAAATATTGCGCTCTTTATCTTTCCTGTCATCTTTCAAATAAGATATGTTTTCTTACACACACTCACGTAACAAATTGCAGATCCATATCCACTCTGGATCCTGTTGATAATAATTCTGCTACTGTTAATTATGCCTTTGAAAATCCGATCTACCAAGCCGAGGATGGAAGTGAGGAAGATTGCGAAGTACCTGGAGAGCTTGCCAGACTGTTACTGCAAGAAGAAAAGACCATACAGCCGCATGAGGAATCAATCGAAATTGTAAATCTGGGTACTGAAGTGGACAAGAAAGAAGTCAGAGGTTTCTTGGGACGCTTGAATTACAATGCCCGATTTATCTCCCATTTGACTGCTACTTGCAAACCCATCTTCAAATTACTGAGAAAAAATCAAGAGATAATATGGAATGATGAATGTCAAGAAGCTTTTGACAAAATCATGAAGTGTCTCCAAGAACCTCCAATTCTGATGCCACCAGTTGAAGGAAGACCTCTAATCATGTATTTGACCGTGTTAGAAAATTCAATGGGGTGTGTGCTGGGGCAACATGACGAGTTTGGTCGAAAAGAGCATGCAATATACCACCTTAGCAAAAAGTTTACCGACTGTGAAACAAGATACTCACTCCTCGAGAAAACTTGTTGTGCTTTGGCTTGGGCTGCTCGTCGACTAAGACAGTATATGTTGAATCATACCACTTTATTGATTTCTAAGATGGATCCCATCAAATATATATATTTGAGAAACCTGCTCTCTCCTGAAAGAGTTATCACTGATAATGGTATTAATTTGAACAACAAGATGATTACCGAACTCTACACGTAGTTCAAAATAAAACACCATAACTCTTCTCCGTACCGGCCAAGGATGAATGGCGCCGTAGAAGCTGCTAATAAGAATATTAAGAAGATTATACAAAAGATGACAGTAACATACAAAGACTGGCATGAGATGTTACCATTTGCTCTTCATGGTTATCGCACTTCAGTACGCACTTCGACAGGGGCAACTCCTTTCTCTTTAGTCTACGGAATGGAAGCCATTTTACCAGTGGAAGTTCAGATTCCCTCTCTAAGAATTATGAAAGATGCAGGCTTAGATGAAGATGAATGGATTCAGACTCGACTCGATCAGATAAATTTGATTGATGAAAAGAGACTTGTGGCTGTTTGTCATGGACAGATATATCAGAAGCGCATGACCCAGGCATTTAATAAAAAAGTCAAGAGGCAGGTGTATCAAATTGGCGACTTGGTGATAAAGCGTATCATTCTACCACAAGGTGATCCTAGAGGCAAATGGACTCCCACATACGAAGGGCCATTTGTAGTTAAGAAGGTATTCTCTGGTGGAGCCATGATGCTTACTACAATGGATGGCGAAGATTTCCCGCATCCCGTGAACGCGAACATAGTTAAAAAATACTACGCATAAAAGAGATCCGCTAGGTCGACGTATCTAGGCAAAAGTAAGGGCATCCCGGCGAACCAAAAGGGTTCGGGCAAAAATTACGGATAAACATATAAAGATGTACACCCGGCAAGTCGAAAACCTGAAAAGGCGGCTTGGGCAAAAAAGGGTATCCTGGTGGACTGAAAACCTGAAAAGGCGGTCCAGGCAAAAATTAGGGATTAAAGCGTATGACTATGTCCCGTTCTCGGTCAGCCTCACCAAAGTCAAAGGGACTGAGCAAGCCAATCACTTCTGTCCGACAACAAGGGATGAGATGCTTGAAGACATAATAGCAGTAGCAGAATTTAAATCAATAGGACTTTTTCTCATAGCTATTTTTTTTCTTTTGCTTTCTTGACAATTTCCTCTTACTAGGACTTTCGTCTCCCTGTATTAAATTGCCTGTTTATAGGCCCTCTTTCAAAATCAATACAATTTTACTTGCTCCGTTTTGTTTGCATAAATGTCCATTGATTTAATTCGAATTGATATATGCATTTGAATATGATTGATGTTTACCGAAAATACATGCCTAAAATAGAAATAGCAATTACTAAAAGACTTTAGGATCGAGGATAAGGTCTGACCATGCTTTCCAACAAGTCCGGTTGCAAATCCTGTTCCCCAGCAAAACCAGTCATTCCCAGAAGAAATTGGCACTATTAGACAGACTGGTCATCTTTGTTATCCCCAGTCAGGTTCTGTTGAATATTTCTACCATCAGACAGAAATCAAATATCCCTAGCTAAGAAAGGGTCATCAATACAAATGTCTCCAACTAGAATATCGGGATTTATTTTCCCATGGGAAATTTTTCAGACATATAATTCATTCATACATCATTTCACAGCATATACATGCATGCAATGTTCGCATTTATTTTCAAAGGCATAAAACATCTCATGCATCATAACATGGCATGAAGCTAACTCTTGTTTGTAGGTTAATTATCCTCCTAATACAATCAAGATAAAGATTCATTCAGACGGATCTTTATCGATTACATTCAAGATTCAGATACATTTTTCAGATATAATCCATATGAATATTCATTCTGACAAGTATCCTGATATCCTCCTAATGATGGCATCTTTAAGCCCATCCCAGACATTTATTGCAAATACAACATATACAAATATCATCAGATATGGCCTAACGTACGGCTCATTCTGATTCAGCTTAACGTATGGTTCCTTCAACTGTGCCAATACGGTCTAGCATACGACCCATTTGGATATTCACCCCCTCAGATACTACCTAGCGTACGGTACATTCTGAAATGTAGTCTAGCATACGACTACTTTTTATCCCAGATACAGCCTAACGGACGGCTCATTCTGCTACTCAGATACGATCTAGCGTACGATCCATTATGATCTTTATTTCTCCAGATACAGCCTAATGGACGGCTCATTCTGCGACTCAGATACTACCTAGCGTACGGTACATTCTGAAATGTAGTCTAGCATACGACTACTTTTTATCCTAGATACATCCTAACGGACGGCTCACTCTGCTACTCAGATACGATCTAGTGTACGATCCATTCTGATCTTTATTTCTCCAGATACAGCCTAACGGACGGCTCATTCTACGACTCAGATACTACTTAGCATATAGCTTAATGGGCGGCTCATTCTGCAACTCAGATACGATCTAGCGTATGATCCATTCTGATCTTTCATCCCCAGTGAAGTCACCCGCCTAATGGATGACTCATTCTGCTACTCAGATACGATCTAGCGTACGATCCATTCTGATCTTTACCTCTCCAGATACAGCCTAACAGACGGTTCATTCTGCAATTCAGATACGATCTAGCGTATGATCCATTCCGATCCTTTATCCCCAGCAGCGTATGACCCATTCTGATCCTTATCTCATCAGGTTCAGCTCACCCTAACATCACCTAATGGATGACTCATTATACGGTATAGCGTGCGACCCAATGTGACACCCATGTCTTCATATATGGTCTAATATACGACGCACTCTGAAGCTCTCCTCATCAAACTTTTTGGATGGCATCTTTAAGCCCATCTCCATCAAGACTATCCTTTAATTAACAAGTGCAAATTTTCGGGGCATTCTAAGTATTCAATAATCTTCCACCTCCAGATCACGAATGGCGTACATACCATTCTAATTCTCTCGGTTTAAGAATATTGAACAGGGGCAGCTGTCATACCCCAAAATTTGCCCGTTAATTTCTCAAGACATTTTCCAATTCATTTTTCAAGACATTAAAGGAACAAAGGTCCAGCACACAGGTTACCAAATCCAGGAAATGACCTGAACTGAACCCTTCGCTAGGTGAGCAAACCCTTCGCTAGGCGAAGCCCACGCTTCAGCCCTCGCTCCAGCGAGTCTGGATGAGTTTGCTACTGGAATGCTCGCTACCTGCTCGCTAGATGCTCGCCTAGCGAGTAAGTACTAGCTATGCTTTTACCCAATTCTGGGAGTGTTTGCTAGAGCCTCGCTAAGTGCTCGCCTAGCGAACCCTTCGCTACCTCACTCGCCTAGCGAGCTCACGAAATACCAGAAAATTTTGGGCTTAATTCTGAGCCCACCAAGACACAAAATTATTATAAATACCAGAACTTCATTCAGAACAAGGGGAGAAGGACACACATAGACAGACGGGGACAGAAGAGAAAACCCTGGAGACAACCCTGAATAACGGAGAAAACCCTAGAAGCTAATTCGGAGCAGCCTCCGTATACCCTGAGGAGAACTCATCTGCACAAAGGTTACCTCCGCCAACTCTATCAGGCCTAAACCCTAAGGTGCAATTCAGCTACATTCAATCAGGTATGCCCTATTCCCACCACTCTATGCCCCAATTTGAAACTTCTAAATGCATGAGGCCTTATGGTTGAATTTGGAAAGGCGAATACCGTTAGGTTTTGCATGTGGGTTTAGATGTGCATAAATGTGTAAAATAATACTTTGAATATTCAATCATGTAATTTCTGTAATGGATACCATAGGGTTTGGGGTTTCCGAAATCGTACCAGTATCAAAGAAGAACCCAGAACCCGCAGTCGTTCGCTAGCACCTCGCTAAGCGAACATGTATCGAGGGTTCGCCAGGCCTTCGCTAGGCGAGGCAGTAGCGAACGTGACAGTAGTTGTTTTTTTCTGTTTGCATTCTGATCTGTTTTGTATTTGTTGGACATGTTTTCTATTCCGTTTACATGATGTTCGCCTGACGCTATTATTGCTATGATTCTTTTGTTCGGTGCAACCCTTGATTGCACCCCATCCCGTTATTCTAACATGTTTGCTAAGTTTGTAAGGGCCCCATGATTCTTGAAGAGATAGCTCGGTATTCCGCTTTATTTGTGGGATACCATTGTGGAGATTTATTTTGATTACTTGGCTAATTACATTGCCTTCGAATACGTGATCTTATCCCTCTCTTTGTTGCCTTACGATACTACGGTCATGTCCCACGAATGTGGGGATACCCTTGGCAAAGACCCTTTCGATTAAATCATCATCATCCCTAAACGGATAAGTCATAGTCCCTTCGATCAAAAAGTCAATGTCCCTGCAAGATAAACCATAGTCCCTCGAACGTTGCCTTCGAATATATGACTTTGTCCCTCGATGACCCTTCGTTGTAGCCTACGATTAAATGATGATCGTCCCTTCGAACGCTAAGGTATCCTTACAAATGTTACCTTCAATGACCAATCAACGACCCCACGATGTCCCTTTACATGCAAAGGATAAGACTACTTGCTTCTCAATAGTAAGGACAATTTTACCCTCCTAAGGATAGGAAATACCTATAAAGACCTTGGTTAGGTATAACTCTTAAATGCTTGCTCACAGCTTAAAATACTTTTCACACCTCACACTTTTCAAAACATCTTTTAGAAAATCACCACTTGGTATACATCCGCACCAGAATCATCGCCGAGTTATATTTTTCTAAACATCTTTCAAAATCAAACGAGATAAACACTTTGTATACATTCGTACAAGAATCATTACAAAGTTAAACTCTCCTTCCAAAATATTTTCTAAACACACCATATTTCTCAAACCCTTTCTCAAACAAGGAAAACATAAGTGAGTTAAGCAATTAAGAGCCCATGGATAACCATGGATACAAAGGGTGCTAACACCTTCCCTTTGTATAATGTACCTCCCGAACTCAAAATCTAATCAAGGTCTTTCCTGTTCTTTTCCGCCTTTCCTTATTGGATAAAAGAAAAGTCGGTGGCGACTCTTGCTATCCGCAACATTGCTTTTCAAAGCAAAAACATCAAAGTCAGTTCACCGTATCACAGATAAACCCATTGCCTACGTACCCTCTTATGAAAAGATTAGGATCAAAACCTCGTAGTTCGGGTAAAAAATTTCAAAACAAATGAGTGGATTGATTGGTCCAAAAGCCTTAAGGTCTTTTGTTATCAAAGGGAGAAAACTCAACCTGAAAAACCACAAGTTCACCATGTGAGGATAGCTTCAACATGCTAGTGAGGGGTTAACCCTATAATAAGCATGGAAGACTCATTGTCCATCACTAAGGACAAAGGTGAGTATTATATCTACCACAAAGATAACTCAAACCTAATAGCTAAAGGTTATGGAAAATTTGATTAAGAAGTGATCATTGAAACCACAAAAGAAACATTGAATGGGTTATATTTACCAATTAGAAAGTATATACAAAATGGTCAAAGTTGACTTAAAGATTCAATTCAAAATGAGTATTATGAAAAGAAAGTTTGAAAATCAAAAGCATAAGGCTTAGGTTTCTAATGTTGAAAACAAAGTCAAATGTTTGCACAAAAGTGTTTTTGGTTTGGGTTAAGATGAAAAAATGAAGGAAATGGGTTAAGGTGGAGAAATGAAGGAAATGGGTTAAGGTGGAGAAATGAAGGAAACAAAAGTGGTAATGGATATGGAATAAAACCACACTAGGAGTTCCTCTCTTGAGATCTGTAATACCCCAAAATTTACCCTTCATTTTTCCTAAAAAAAAAACGGAAAACGGAAAAGAAAAAAAAATGGAAAAAAAATGGAAAAAAAAAGAAAACAAAAAAAACGAAGAAAAAAAATTAAATAAATAAAAGAAAATTTTTGGACTTGGGCCTCTCTCATCTGAGCCCACAGGTCCACAAAAATCAGGTTATAAATTCAGAGTTTCAGTAAAACAAAAGGAATTCTATTCCTATTACCCTGGTTGGAGGAAAAAGATAGTGAGAGAAGAGCTAACAGAGTTCAGAGCAACCTCCAAACCCTAAAGGGAACTCAATTGCACAGAATCACCTCTGCCTCACATAAACCCTAAAGATTGTTTTGTAAACCTCACGGGTGCAACTCAATTTCAATCAAGCTCTCCAATCAGGTTTGCCCTATATCCATCATCTTTATGCCTTTAATTTGAATGCTCTAAATGTATGAGGTATTATGGGTGAATTTGATACCCTTTTGATGCATGTGTTTGACAAGAGGTTTAGGCCTCCTACCCTTGGTTGCTTTTTGTGAGCTTTTTGTGAATTTTAATGGCATGATTCATGTGGTTATATTTTGATTTGGGGGGCAACTCTTGGTTACCCTATTTTGTTTCTCTAACCTGTTTGTTGAGTTTTGTTTTGTGAGGGCTCATATGACTCTTGCAGAGATGGTTTGCCTGGTGTTCCACTTTATTTGTGGGATACCACCTGGAGGTTTCATTCCGATTACTTGTACTGGCCCACTTTCTTTAATGATGTTAGCTTGGAAGGATCTCAGGGTTTATCGTTCCTTTAATTGTTGTTACCTCGGATCTTCATCCGTGTGGTACTTTTACATTTTCCCGTATTTTTACCGCTTTCTTAGCTGGAAGACCTCGATAGGAGGCAATGTTTTGTGTGTTTACTTTATGCAGGTTCCTTTGTCCAGGACTCCTTTTTGCATGAGCAACCCTAACCCTTCATTGATTTTTCGTCTCCTAAACACACGTTTACTCCTTCTACTACAGGCGAGTAAGTCTCCAAAGGTCGAGCATCCGGTAGATTGCGTAGTAACATCGTTCGTCCAAAACCCAATCCATAACCCCGTAGTTAGCCGAACTACGGCTTGCTCTGATTCTCATTCCAGATGAGATACGTAGGCATAAGACGCGATGTCTTAGCGAGCACACATCCCCTAACCCATAGGTCAGCCGAGCTACGAAGACTCTGATTCTCATATTCAGATGAGATACGTATGCAGTGGATGCGACATCCGCGCGAGTCATTTTCATTTAACCCTTTTTTAGTAAACAACACAAGATAAACTCACACCCTTTAGACAAGAACTACAAAAGTGGATCCCGTAGAGTACTACGGATGCGTAGGGGTGCTAATACCTTCCCTTCGCATAACCAACTCCCGAACCCAAGATTTGGTTGCGAGACCTTGTCTTTTCCTTTCCTCTTTTCAGGTTTACTTCGAGCGTTTCCTTTCCCTCCTTTGGGATAAATAACGCACGGTGGCGACTTTTCTGTCATTTTCTTTCGCCGGTTGTTTTTCGCACACTGTATTTTTTAGGTTGCGACAGCTGGCGACTCTGCTGGGGACCCGGTTTCCCTAAGCGAGTCCCTCCTAGCTTTTGTAGTTTGTTTGTTTATTGGGTGTTCATGCTTTTGTACAGTTATTTATTTACCTGCTTTACCCTATTGTATTGTGTACATATCATTGCTGTATCTGTTGGCTGGCTATGGCTGCTTGGTGATCTTTGTGAGATGAGTTCTATACCCGAACTCGAGTGCACTTAGGATAGGAGAATGGCATAGTCTTGTCGACTTGTGTGGAGTTATTCCTTAGCAAGTTGACTTGTAAGCCCATTCACTTGGTGGAGGTCATGTTGAGATCAATAATGTCACACAAGTAAGTTGTGGTTAGACATTACTTTTTCCAATATAGACCTTAGAAGTCGAGGACCTTAGTTTACCAAACCCATCTTGGCCTATTCGTAGGATGTAGTGTGAAAGTCGTTCAAGTGTAAGATTTGATACGATTATTACGCGATACTACACTCATAAGAGTCTCTCTTGAGAATATTTTTGGAATACGAGTAGTCGTTCCTCCGATAATATCCGAAAGATGGGATTATGACTATGGGAACCTTTTGTAGAACATGTTTGGCAGGTTTAAACCTTAGTACACTCCTTTTGGGTGGTTCTTAACCTAAACTCCATGCTCGTGACTTGCAACAAACCCTTGATTCATGGTTGATCCGATCAGGTATCCTTAATATCAATGAAACTTGGGTGTTGATAAGGTGTAAACCATAATCCACCAAAATGGGTGGTTGATATTAAGGATAACATGATACATCCCATGACCTTTGTTTGGTGTGCTCTTAATTTCTCTCCAGACAGTGCAACCTGACAGATGTTCAAGCAAATACAGCGATCCTGATTCCCATGCCACTGCACTGCATTCACATCATTTTGCATCACATAATTTTGCATTCATAATCATTCACACATGTTTATCCATTTCTGTGGGGTTTATATCTTCTACTTGATTCTAGTCGGAATTTTCTTGGTTCTCATCAACGGCTTAGTTTTTTTTTTACATCGTTTATCTATTGAGAGACTGGAATCAAGGGGGTAGAATACCTTTGGAATTGATAAACATGTCATTGCATTTACATATTCATTAGCATGTCTTGCATAACAGGTACCGCCACAGTGTTCTCAGTTTGTTTGGTGTTCAATCAGTAGGATAGCTGACCCAGGCATTCACTGGTACGGTACCCGCAGAAACCAACAGAGAGTAATGGAAGGCCTACAGGCAGAGTTCGCCGAGATGAAAATCCGCATGAATCAATTCATGGATGTGGTTCAAGGGGTGGCTCAGGGACAACAAGAGTTCAGGCAGATGATACAGAAGAATCCCCCTGCTCAACCAGAGACGGTGACTGATCCTCCAGCTGGAGAGGCTAATGGACCCAATGAACCGGGGCCTATCCTTATCCTACATGTCACCTCCGGTCAACAGCCCGTTCATGATGATCAGGACGATCAGTTCCCCCTGCTGCAGGAAGACTTTGGTATGGGTCATGGTGTGGACCCCATGTTTAGAAGATTGGAAGAGAGGTTGAAGGCAGTGGAAGGACAGAATCCTCTGGGAGTAGATGTTGCTGACTTGGGGCTGGTCCCAGGTGTGATAGTGCCACCGAAATTCAAGGTCCCGATATTTGACAAATACAATGGCAACTCTTGCCCGAAGACCCATGTGCAAGCCTATTTCCGTAAAATGGTTGCATACTCCGCTGACAAAAAGTTGCTTATGTACTTTTTCCAGGACAGCCTAGCTGGGGCATCCCTGGAATGGTATATGAGGCTGGACAGAGCCCACATCCGTTGCTGGAGGGATTTGGCTGAGGCTTTCGTGAAGCAGTGTCAGTATAATGCAGACATGGCTCCGGACAGAACTCAACTTCAAAATCTGTCTCTTAAAAGCAATGAGTGCTTCAGAGAATATGCTTAACGCTGGAGAGAAACAGCTTCCCGCGTTCAACCTCCTATGTTGGAGAAGGAAATGGCTAACATGTTCGTGAACACTCTGCCCGGACCTTATTTGGAGGGCCTGGTGGGTTGCAATGCCTCCAATTTTGCTGATGTAGTCTCTACCGGAGAGAGGGTGGAGAATTACCTGAAGACATACAAGACCCAGAGTGGAGATGGATCCTCATCAGGGGTGAAGAAGCCGTTCATTCAGGGACAGAAGAGGAGAGAAGGGGATGCAAGTGCCATATCTTCTTATCAGAACAGGGATAACCGGAGGAATAACTTTCAGAACTATCATCAGCAACCGTATGTTGCGGTTGTGACCATTCCAGCTACAGCACCACTACAACAACAACAACCACAGCATCAACCAGCTCAGTACCAACCACAACAACCGGGTAACAGACTCGCCTATCAACCGAGGCCAAGGACGATGGACCGGCGTTTCGACACTCTTCCAATGTCGTACGCTCAGTTGCTTTCTAGTCTTCAACAACTACAACTTGTGCAGTTGCGCACTCTGGCTCCTCCCGTTGGTAGGCTTCTAGTGGGTTATGACGCACACGCTAGGTGTAGCTTCCACTCTGGGGCACCTGGCCACAATATTGAGAACTGCAAAGCTTTTAAGCACGTAGTTCAGAACCTCATTGATTCAAAGGCCGTTAACTTTGCACCAGCTCCTAATGTCGTCAACAATCCCATACCCCAGCATGGTGGAGCCAACGTTAACATGGTTGAAGGAGAAGTCAAATTAGTCTCTGCGGTCAACAATGAAGATGGGGATAGTGATTGCGACATCGATAACTGGGTGCGTCCGAGGATCCCGGGTGAAGTTCTCAACAATTGGTCTTCTGAGGAGATTGTCCAAGCCACTTGTCTGGAGGAGTAATTTTCTTTGTTTATTCATGCATATCCAAGTCTTACGTTCCGCCAGGGCGTAATGACTCATTGTAGGGCTCATCTATGTGACACTTGCATTTTTTATCATAAATAAAGGACGTCTTTTTGCATTCAAATATTTTGTTCCCTGTCTTTCTATTTTTGCAGTTTTTCAAAAAAAAAATGGCAATGTTTTGTTTAGTTTCCACTTTTTTTTCTTTTTGTTCACACTCATAAGCACATACCATCACTCATGCAGATGCACATCACCGGATCCTATTGAATAAGGTTCTGCTATGGCTCGTTTCGACTTTGAAAATCCAATCTTTCAAGCTGAAGAAGAGGGTGATGAAGACTGTGAACTCCCTGAAGAACTTACCAGGTTATTAAAACAAGAAGAAAGGGTCATTCAACCGCATCAAGAGTCTATTGAAGTGATTAATCTCGGCACTGAGGACGCCAAGAGAGAAATCAAGATAGGGGCTGCTTTGGAAGACAATGTGAAGAAGGGGTTGATTGAATTGCTGCAAGAGTATGTTGACATCTTCGCTTGGTCTTATCAGAACATGCCAGGGCTTGACACAGACATCGTGGTACATCGCTTGCCGTTCAAAGAAGGTTGTCCTCCGATCAAGCAGAAGCTCAGAAGAACAAGACCAGAGATGGCTGTCAAGATAAAGGAAGAAGTGCAAAAATAGTTGGATGCAGAGTTTCTAGCAGTCACAAATTATCCGCCATGGGTTGCAAATATCATTCGGGTACCTAAGAAGGATGGAAAGGTACAGATGTGTGTTGACTACCGGGATCTAAACAGGGCTAGTCCTAAAGATGATTTCCCTTTACCCCACATTGACGTTTTGGTGGATAACACGGCTCAGTTCTCGGTATTCTCCTTCATGGATGGCTTTTCTGGCTATAATCAAATTAAGATGGCACCAGAAGACATGGAGAAGACAACATTCATAACCCCATGGGGCACCTTCTGCTACAAGGTGATGCCGTTTGGTCTGAAAAATGTCGGAGCAACATATCAGCGAGCGATGGTGACTCTGTTCCATGATATGATTCATCATGAAATCGAGGTTTATGTTGATGATATGATTGCCAAATCTCAGACAGAAGAAGAACATTTGGTGAATTTGCAGAAACTGTTTGAGCGTTTGAGGAAATTCAAGCTGAGGCTTAATCCGAACAAGTGTACTTTTGGGGTGAGATCTGGAAAACTACTGGGTTTTGTTGTTAGCGGAAAAGGGATTGAGGTGGATCCGGCCAAAGTGAAAGCGATATAGGAAATGCCTGAGCCAAGAACAGAGAAACAAGTTCGTGGTTTCTTAGGGAGGTTGAACTACATTGCAAGGTTCATCTCTCACCTAACAGCCACGTGTGAGCCAATATTCAAATTGTTGAGGAAAGATCAGGCTATCAGGTGGAATGATGATTGCCAAAGGGCGTTCGAAAAGATAAAAGAGTATTTGCAGAATCCTCCTATCCTTATGCCTCCGGTCCTAGGGAGACCGCTGATTATGTATTTGACAGTACTGGACAATTCCATGGGTTGTGTTCTCGGTCAACACGACGATACAGGTAGGAAAGAGCATGCCATCTACTACCTGAGTAAGAAATTCACAGATTGCGAGTCGAGATACTCAATGCTTGAAAAAACATGTTGTGCACTTGCATGGGCTGCTAAGCGTTTGAGACAATACATGCTGTCTCACACAACCTTATTGATCTCCAAGATGGATCCAGTCAAGTATATATTCGAGAAGCCAGCTCTCACCGGAAGGGTTGCTCGTTGGCAAATGGTACTGATAGAGTACGATATCCAGTATACTTCCCAGAAAGCCATCAAGGGGAGTATTCTGTCAGACTATCTTGCTCAACAGTCGATTAATGATTATGAGTCGATGAAGTTTGATTTTCCGGATGAAGACATCATGTTCCTCAAGATGAAAGACTGTGAAGAGCCAGTTGTTGAGGAGGGACCTGATCCAGACGAAAAATGGACTTTGATGTTTGATGGGGTCGTCAACGCCAGAGGAAGTGGAATTGGTGCTGTCATTACAACTCCGAAAGGTGCCCACATGCCTTTCACCGCTCGTCTGACTTTCGAGTGCACCAATAATGAAGCTGAGTATGAAGCTTGTATCTTGGGTATTGAGCAACCCATTGATTTGAGAATAGTGACTCTGGACATCTTCGGAGATTCAGCTCTGGTGATCAATCAAGTGAATGGTGATTGGAACACTCTCCAGCCTACTCTGGTCCCTTACAGAGATTACACGAGAAGATTATTGACTTTCTTCACAACAGTAAAGCTGTATCATATACCTCGGGATGAGAATCAGATGGCAGATGCTCTTGCTACTCTATCCTCCATGATCAAGGTGATTCGATGGAACCATGCTCCCAAGATCGACGTGATGCGCCTTGATAGGGCCGCGTATGTGTTTGCTGCTGAATTGGTAGTTGATGACAAGCCCTGGTATCACGACATCAAGTGCTTTCTGAAGAATCAAGAGTACCCTACAGGGGCATCCAACAATGATAGAAAGACTTTGAGAAGATTGGCAGACAGTTTCTTCTTGAACAAAGACGATGTGTTGTATAAGAGGAACTTCGACATGGTTTTGCTCAGAGGCGTGGATAGACACGAAGCAGACATGTTAATGCAGGAAGTTCATGAAGGTTCCTTCGGTACTCATGTCGGCGGACATGCAATGGCTAAGAAATTGTTGAGAGCGGGTTATTACTGGATGACCATGGAATCTGATTGTTTCAAATATGCTCGGAAGTGTCATAAATGCCAGATTTATGCTGATAAGGTGCATGTGCCGCTGAATCCTTTGAATGTGATGTCTTCGTCGTGGCCTTTCGCTATGTGGGGCATCGATATGATTGGAAAGATTGAGCCAACCGCTTCCAATGGGCATCGCTTCATCCTTGTTGCCATCGACTATTTCACCAAGTGGGTCGAAGCAGCATCATTTGCGAAGGTCATCAGACATGTGGTTGCCCGATTCATCAAGAAAGAAATCATTTGTCGTTATGGGATTCCCGAAAGAATCATTACTGATAATGGTTCTAATCTCAATAACAAAATGATGAAAGAGTTATGCAAGAACTTCAACATTCAGCATCACAATTCTTCCCCTTACCGCCCTAAGATGAACGGTGTTGTTGAAGCGGCAAATAAGAACATAAAGAAGATTGTGCAGAAGATGGTCGTTACGTACAGAGATTGGCATGAGATGCTACCCTTCGCCTTGCATGGGTACCGTACTTCAATACGTACATCGACCGGGGCAACCCCTTACTCCCTTGTGTAAGGTATGGAAGCAGTCCTACCTGTTGAAGTGGATATTCCTTCTCTAAGAGCCCTGTTGGATGTCAAGTTAGACGAAGCTGAATGGATTCAGACAAGGTTCAATGAGTTGAGTCTTATCGAAGAGAAGCGAATGGCAACCATTTGTCATGGGCAGTTGTATCAGAGTCGGATGAAGAGAGCCTTTGATCAGAAAGTGCATCCTCGATGTTTCCAAGTCGGAGATTTGGTGTTGAAAAGGATCCTTCCTCCTCAGACAGATCACAGGGGCAAGTGGACTCCTAACTATGATGGACCGTATATTGTCACCAAGGTTTTTGATGGTGGGGCCTTAATGCTTGCAACGATGGATGATGAAAACTTCACTTCCCCGGTGAACTCAGACGCAGTTAAAAAATACTTCGCATGAAATAGACCCGCTGGACAGTAAAAAGAGTAGTCCAGGCAAAAATGGGCATCCCGGCGAACCAAGAAAATGAAAAAGGTTCGGGCAAAAATTAGGGATTAAAAGTGAAAAGATTGTACACCCGGTAAGTTGAAAACCTGAAAAGGCAACTTAGGCAAAAATGGGTATCCCGGTGGATTGAAAACCCGAAAAGGGCGATCCAGGCAAAAGTTAGGGATTAAGCGAATGACTGCGTTCTGAGTAGTTCTGAATCTCATCTCGTGTCAATGACTGGAAACTTTTGAAGGATAGGAAACAGTCCAATCACTCTTTCAAAAAGCTGATCATCTGGAGGATCTTGAAGACGAGCAAGTCATAGCAGAATTCGAACCGAATAGAAATCCATTTCACATTGCCATTAGATTAATGTTTGTTTTTATCTGTTGTGCGATTACCTCTTTCCAGGGATTGCTTCCTGATGTAAATGCCTATTCAGAGGCCGTTCAATTAATAAAATCATGTTATTCAGTATATCTCCGTTTTCATTTTCATTTTTCTGTTTTGTTTGCAAAAATAACGTCCGAATTTTTTGATAAACATTGCATCATGACACATAAGAGCTTTACAGGTACATGCTTAATAAACATTTAAAATTGCTGTAAATTTTAAGTGCTTTGGATCGTCTATTCAGAACAGGTACCCTCGGAGCATTTCCTTAAAATCCCCTGCAGATGATCGTGAATGTTTTCCCCAGTGAAGTCGCCAACAGACGAATTTGGTATCTTATCCCTGCAGGGCTGATCAGAGCGTTGGATTCTTCGATCCCCAGCAGGCTCTCACTGTTGTACCTCCCCCAAGCGGTGGTTTCAGATTATACACTCCCCAGCGGAGTTGACAGTGCCAGACTGTATCTTCCCAGCAGAAGCGGCTGCTCCTTAGAGTTCGATGCCAGATCGATAATCCCAATGCCAGATCCATGGTTTCTTTCCTTGAAGCAGAACCTTGGTACCGTATCGGTGTTTGCTTCCCCTGCTGAGTCATCTCTCGCAGATCGTGGTTGCCAGAACCACTATCGCTTTCCCCAACAGCAGGTTTTCAATGTCGTTCTCTCCCCAGTCAGAATCTCGGTATTTCGTCATTACTTGAACACCGTGTGGCGGGTCATTTCCCCACAGAATTCTTTGCGCTGTGCATCTCCAGCAGCGTTGGCAGGGTCCAAAAGATGGTGATCATTTCCCCAGCAGATCCCCTTGCCTCAGCTTGGCATTCTACCCAGCATTTCGCATCCCTGCATGTAGAATCATATTGCATTGCATCCTCCAAAATCGCGTAGCATTTCCATTTTCATGGAGCATTACGCCATTGAAAAATTCAAACATACGCATGTAAGCATAAAACATTCTCCCAAGTGATAAGCCAGAAGTTGTTTCCAGTACTCAGACTGAAGATTGTTCATGACTTACCTTTATTATCCCCAGCAAGTGTCATTGGCCCATGCGATGCCTCTATTATCTTTCCCTATTTTTGCCGATGCTGACAGGCATGAAGTTTTTCTGGTATTCAGACCGAAGTGGCGTTCAGGCCAGTTTTTCGATGTTCAGATCGAAGAAGTTTCCGACGTTCAGGTCGATGCAACTTGTGGCGTTCAGGCCAGTTTTCCGATGTTCAGATCGAAGAAGTTTCCGACATTCAGGTCGATGCAACTTGTGGCGTTCAGGCCAGTTTTCCGATGTTCAGATCGAAGAAGTTTCCGACATTCAGGTCGATGCAACTTGTGGCGTTCAGGCCAGTTTTCCGATGTTCAGATCGAAGAAGTTTCCGACATTCAGGTCGATGCAACTTGTGGCGTTCAGGCCAGTTTTCCGATGTTCAGATCGAAGAAGTTTCCGACATTCAGGTCGATGCAACTTATGGCATTCAGGCCAGACTCTCGGTGTTCAGACCGATATTAATAATCTCATATCTCCCGATGTTCAGATCGAAGTCATTTCCAGTATTCAGACTGATGAGCGGCATTCAGGCCATGGTTATTTCTGTGTTACCATTTATTTTGGTATCCAGGTTAACATTCTTTTTCGGTATTCAGACTGACTCTCACCGTACCAGACGGATTCTTCTTTCAAGACCACCTCTTTGCCGATTCTGACAGGCATTGTTACTTCACTTCACTTCAGTGCAAATTTTCGAGTTTTTATTGTATTCAATCCCTTGATACCTCGAACGCACGAAAGCCGCTGCTATCTTCTTTCCAGGTCTCCAGTTGATTGAATAGGGGCAGCTGTAATACCCCAAAATTTACCCTTCATTTTTCCTTAAAAAAAACGAAAAACGGAAGAAAAAAAACGAAAAACGAAGAAAAAAAATTAAATAAATAAATAAATAAAAGAAAAATTTTGGACTTGGGCCTCTCTCATCTGAGCCCACAGGTCCACAAAAATCAGGTTATAAATTCAAAGTTTCAGTGAAACAAAAGGAATTCTATTCCTATTACCCTGGCTGGAGAAAAAAGATAGTGAGAGAAGAGCTAACAGAGTTCAGAGCAACCTCCAAACCCTGAAGGGAACTCAATTGCACAGAATCACCTTTGCCTCACATAAACCCTAAAGATTGTTTTGTAAACCTCACGGGTGCAACTCAATTTCAATCAAGCTCTCCAATCAGATTTGCCCTATATCCATCATCTTTATGCCTTTAATTTGAATGCTATAAATGTATGAGGTATTATGGGTGAATTTGATACCCTTTTGATGCATGTGTTTGACAAGAGGTTTAGGCCTCCTACCCTTGGTTGCTTTTTGTGAATTTTAATGGCATGATTCATGTGGTTACATTTTGATTTTGGGGGCAACTCTTGGTTACCCTATTTTGTTTCTCTAACCTGTTTGTTGAGTTTTGTTTTGTGAGGGCTCATATGACTCTTGCAGAGATGGTTTGCCTGGTGTTCCACTTTATTTGTGGGATACCACCTGGAGGTTTCATTTCGATTACCTGTACTAACCCACTTTCTTTAATGATGTTAGCTTGGAAGGATCTCAGGGTTTATCGTTCCTTTAATTGCTGTTACCTCGGATCTTCATCTGTGTGGTACTTTTACATTTTCCCGTATTTTTACCGCTTTCTTAGCTGGAAGACTTCGATAGGAGGCAATGTTTTGTGTGTTTACTTTATGTAGGTTCATTTGTCCAGGACTCCTTTTTGCATGAGCAACCCTAACCCTTCATTGATTTTTCTTCTCCTAAACACATGTTTACTCCTTCTACTACAGGCGAGTAAGTCTCCAAAGGTCGAGCATCAGGTAGATTGCGTAGTAACGTCGTTCGTCAAAAACCCAATCCATAACCCCGTAGTTAGCCGAACTACGGCTTGCTCTGATTCTCATTCTAGATGAGATACGTAGGCATAAGACGCGATGTCTTAGCAGCACACATCCCCCAACCCATAGGTCAGCCGAGCTACGAAGACTCTGATTCTCATATTCAGATGAGATACGTATGCAGTGGATGCGACATCCGCGCGAGTCATTTTCATTTAACCCTTTTTTAGTAAACAACACAAGATAAACTCACACCCTTTAGACAAGAACTACAAAAGTGGATCTCGTAGAGTACTACGGATGCGTAGGGGTGCTAATACCTTCCCTTCGCATAACCGACTCCCGAACCCAAGATTTGGTTGCGAGACCTTGTCTTTTCCTTTCCTCTTTTCAGGTTTACTTCGAGCGTTTCCTTTCCCTCCTTTGGGATAAATAACGCACGGTGGCGACTCTTCTGTCATTTTCTTTCGCCGGTTGTTTTTCGCACACTGTATTTTTCAGGTTGCGACAAGATCATATAGATGATCCAAGTAAGTTCCCATCCTTTGGAATAAGCACAAAGCAAAAGCAATCACACAAGTCTCAATAAGAGATCCTCAACAAAAGGAAACAGAATGTCAATACATGGACTTATATCTGACTCCTAACAACAAAACGGAAATAGAATGCCAATACATGGACTTATATCCGACTCCTAACAACAAAACGGAAACAGAATGCCAATACATGGACTTATATCTGACTCCTAACAACAAAACGGAAACAGAATACCAATACATGGACTTATATCCGACTCTTAACAACAAAACGGAAACAGAATGCCAATACATGGACTTATATCCGACTCCTAACAACAAAACGGAAACAGAATGCCAATATATGGACTTACACCCGACTCCTAACCATAACAAACAAACATCAAAAGCAAACACATTAAAAGCAATTAAGCAAACAATCATCACACACTATATACAAACAAGAGGCTCAAACAAATGGGTGGGCTTTAGTCAAGAGGGGTCATATCAACCTCGACAAACAAGCCAAAATGGAATGGGTAATCTGTAGCTCTTAACCACTAACATTGAGAGTTAGGGTGAAGCTGATCAAAGATGGTAAATGAGGATGAGACCTCATGCTCTTAACCCTGGCCTGGGTGAGCTCATGACGAAGAAAGCATGGGGATCCAGAAAGTGGGATCCTATTCCAATTGGCAGACACTGGACAAATATCTTGGGTACATGTTCAAAAGCAAGAGCACGTAGTGCGAGCATAATGAACGACTCACTGAATAACGGGGGATTGATTGCTAATCCCTTTTATCTGTCAATTGCCTCTTCACTTAGGAGGACTTATCAAGTAACACATGCCTCATCTTGGAGGTCTTTGGCACAATCTGTAAACAAACACAAACAGAGCCTCTGAAGGAGGACTTCCAGCAAAATGCCTGCCAAAAAGGTGACATGACTTCCAGACTACATGAAGTAAGAGAATAGCTACCTAAGTGGTGTATCAACCAAAATCCAAAGCTCAAGCAAGAGCTAAAATCAAGCAACTAAGGTACCTGTACAAAAGCTAAACAGTTAACATTTCATTCAGAAAATCAACAGACAAACAGTGGAACCATTCACAGTTACACAACTCAATGAACAATGCTCAAGCACTCAAATGAGTCCAAGCCTATCACTTAGAACCCTACAAAACAAACAAAAGTTAGAATTCAAATCATTTGCATCTCACAAAGTGAGACCAAACCAACCATCAATGCTAAATGTCCAAACCTGAAACACAAGTCAAGGTTAGTTCATGTACAAAACACTAGTACAAAGACTAGGTCCAAAACCAAACCACATGATCAAAACAGAAGTCAATCTTCCACATAATGCACACTCAAACATTCAATAAAATGTCCTCAAAAGGACCAACATCCATTCACAAGGCAAGTACCTCAAATGGCTCATGCTATGCAAAGACCAACAAATGAGCACAAAATAGACATCCAAATTAGAAAATCCAAATCAAAATAGAAATGCATGCAATGACTATGAAATTTTTTTATGCAAGCTACTCATGTTATGAACAATCACTATGCAAAAAATCAAATCCAGAAAAGTTCAAATGATATGTGAACAAAAATGCACAAATGCAATGTCCAAAATGTGACACAAATTGTCACATACATCTTCATGTGTCAAAAACAATGATAGCATATGAGAAAAAATTCAAATCAGTGTTCAAAAATCATATCATGAGTGAAGATCAAGCATGCAAAAAATCAGATCAATTGGATCAAAGATGAAGATTTCACAAAGCAATGAATGCAACATATCAAATTAGCATGGCATGGATCAAAAAATCACACATAAAAAATCCAGCCAACAACAATTCATGAAAATAATACTAAAAAAACTAGACATTAAAACAAATCTATGAAAAAGAATTGGAGTTAATTTGGAGCATTTTTCAATTTTTAATGATTTTTCAAAGATGAACAAAATAATTAATATATATTAAAAAGAAATGGAGGGAAACAATATTTGAAATAAAACCAGAAATAATCAGAACCACATGATCAGGCGCGAAATGCAATCAAACGGTCCTCCATTAAACAGGCAAAACACACAGCTTCACTTAACACAATCAGCATACAAATCAGCATTCAACATACACACATGGCAAGTCAAAGCAAACAGAGCCAATCAAATGGACAAGCAAGCAGTTACATGGTAGCCAACACAGCATAAATGAAACGATGCGTTTCATTTATGAGTCACCAACACACATCAGCGAGTCAAAGCTCGCGTGGGTCAGTCAAAAGCAACACAGCCAATTGAACACATACGTAGGCGCATACATGGCATACACATGGACATAAACCCTAAAATGAACCAGACGCCGGAGCTGTAGCTCCGGTCGTCTTCTCCGGTCAACTAGGCGGTGGCGCCGCCGTACAAATTTGCAGAAATCAATAAATTCTATACCATTCGAATCATCTTTCAACCAGGATTCCAAATATGCATTCAATTTAATCTAATACCTCATGGATTTTGCAAATCGAAGACAAACATATTTCAGATCTAAACTTACATTTCATCATACATGCTCAATTCTTGATCATTTTCAATTCTAAGCATATCAGCATTCTCTACTCAACAAGATCTACACATCTATGGTCATAAAACATCAAAAGGAGAGATCGAATTTTTCACTTACTTGAAATGGAGGTTGCTGAAATCGTGCTATCAACAGCTCTAGAGCTCCAGATCTACTCCACTACAATTGCCTTGAAGCTTTGTGCAAAGAGAATCCAATGAAACCAACTGGATCTAGCTCAAATTCAAACTTCCATTTCCATGAAGATGCACTTGAACAGCTCGAATATGGACTGAATTGCTTCAATTGGATGATGAATCTTGCTCAGAATTACACCAGGATCATGAATCTACAAGAATTATTAGTGTTTGTGTGAAGAAAATCAAGAATCGAAGAGAGAGAAAAATGGAGGGAGTTTTGAAATTCTAGATCTAAAAATTCTGTTATCCTGTAATTATGGTTAGGGTTTGGTATTTTTATGATGCACTAATCACACTGAAATCCAAATTAGGCCTTGGCTAAACATGATTAGTGAGAATTGGAATATCTTGCAAAATTGCAAATTAAGCTCATGAAGCCATGCTACACGTGCACATGCTCATGCAAGGGCCTGAATTCACTCCAAATTATCCAATGGTCATGATGGAATGGTTGTTTTGCTTGTATCATAAGCCAAATTTGAATTATGGAAATTCCCTCTAAAATGAACACATGTGAAATAATGGGCATACAAGCCTCTCTCATGCATGGCAAGGCTTATTTTGAGAAGTATTGGTCATGAGGAGTATTTTGCAAAAAGAATGGACCAAATTGGAGCTTTGTATCCAAAGTTATGCCATTTTGAATTTCCATGCACACCTTGTGATCATTTGGCGATAACTTCTCAACCAATCATCATATGGACATGAATTAGGACTTTTTGAAAAGGGGAGACAAAGATTTACAACTTTCATGTTCACCAAAAATCCATTTGAAACTTCTTTGATGTTGTAAAGTCAAGTTGAATGTAGACCAAAAACTTGCCAAATTTGGAAACTTTAAATTATAGGTCATTTTCCATTTTTAGTAACTTTTGCCATGACCTTTGAATATTCAAGATAGATGTTTAAAATGACAAATAGACCTCTTTTGAACATGATTGAGGTGTTTCAACTCATTTCCCCACCTCATAGCCCTCAGTTGACTGCACAGTTGACTTTTTGGTCCTCAGATGACCTTGACATGCTTTGATTAGCTTGAGCCTCTACCACTTGGGGAAATTGCTTCAAAATGAAACCTTAGCTCATGTAAGCTCCATATAATAATCATGTGGTCCTCATACCAAGAAAATACCTCATCTCTTGCACAAAAGGAAATCCTTGAAGATCTTGACCTGGTGATTGCTTCAGCTACAAACAAAATGTTAATGACATATTTTTGTGCTTTTGGTTAGTGAATAAAACAAGAAAAGCAATGCTATACAATTCAAGCATGCCTGGTGATCTCAAACCACTCACAAGAGATCCCTACCCAAAGGGAAAGGAAGCCAAAATGCTCAAATGATCCTTGAGGCTATGTAATGCAATGCTATGATGCCATGAGGGATCTTAGGGACAAAATTAGGGTCTTACAGATGCCCCTATTTAAGGTCATTCTAGCCAGAGAAGTGAAGGTTAAAATCTTCGTCTCGACGAGGTTGAATGGGCTTAAATAATAACAAAGAGACAAATTTTGGTCCCTGAGAGACCTCATGATGCAAATGTATGTATGCAAAACAAACGAACTCTGTGGGGATATGTGTCCACAAAGAAGAAAAGACATTCGAAGAAATGGACGATCCAAAGGAGTAATACACTCACTAAGGAACAGAGACTCTAACAGGGACTCTCATGGGGATAAGAAAGAAAATGCGTGAGCAGGTCACGACTCAAAAATGGGGAGTAAAGGACTGAAACTGCGTGAGCAGGCCACGACTTGAAACTGGGGAAAAGAGTTCCAAAGGGAATAAATCCATTAGAAAGACTCAAGCTGACTCAAAGATGCATATATTGGGGAATATGCCAACACAGCAAAACTATCCGCAATGGATACTTCGGATAAAAAAATCCGGACTCAGGATGGGGAAATATTTGGACAAAACCTCCCTGCCGGGGGAAATGCATGCATTGGGGAAAAGGCCAACACAGCAAAACGAGATCCACAACAGAAACTCCGCTGGGGAAATCTAAAAAAAGACTCTCCAGGGGAAGCAGCGGGATGAGGTGTTACCGGTTACTAGGTAACAAGCTCAATGAGACATGTGATTTGAACACCGGTATAAGGGTGAGAGAACAACAAGCTCGGGAAGAATGAATATCTAAGACCGGTATAAGGGTGAGAGATATCAATCAACCAAATCATCTGAGGAAGACCTAAAAAGGTATATCTCAACTCAGGAAAATCTGACTCCACAGGGGACCAAGGTCATAATAGGGAGCAGAAGGGAAGGAACACCAGGGATACCGGTTACTGGGTATATAATAGGTGACCAACCAAAGCGTGAATTGGGGAATATTCCCAAAACACTCATCATCCGAAAGAAGGTCTGAAAAAAGCAAACTCGACTTACAGGATGGACATTCGATTCCACAACAGAAATACGAATCTTACTCGACTGGGGAAGAACAAAAGGCTTCGACCAAAGAGCGCATGAGATATATTATCTATTACCGTCAGAACGTAGACAATATACTCGCATGGAAGATTATCCACAACCGGTTACTGGGTTAATAAAGGATAAATCGACCGAAAAGAAAGGACATCGGGATACCGGTTACTGGGTATATAATGATGACCAATCAAAGGGAAAAACAATCATTATCAAAGGATAAATGAGAGATGACTCACTGGGGATACATTGACAACAGCAACGATCCGGGAGACATATCACCGGTTACTGGGAGATATGCTCAAAAAAAGGGAGTAACAAACATCACTGGCAAACGGTAAATGAAAGAGGATCCGCTGGGGATAAAATTGCTTGCTCAGAGCAATCATCCACAAAAATGAGGGAATATCAATACCGAAATACTGGATAATGATAACCGTCAAAGAGGGGATTACATCTACCGAATACTGGGTAGAAGACCACGGAAGAGTAACCGTCATCAACTAGGATGAAAATCAAGGGTTAACTCTGCAAAGGGGAAAAAAATATTCGATTCCGCAAAGGGACACGAATCTTACTCAACTGGGGAAAAACCAAAGGCTTCGACCGAAGAGTGCATGAGATATACTATCTATTACCGTCAGAACATAGATAGTATACTCGCATGGAAGATTATCCACAACCGGTTACTGGGTTAATAAAGGATAAATCAACCGAAAAGGAGAAACAATCGTTACCAACAACAACAGGGTAGACGAAAGATGACCCGCTGGAGATAAATTGCGAGTGCAAGGCAATTATCCAGGAAAAAGAGGGAATATCAACATCGAATACTGGATGAAGATAACCATCAAGGAGGAGATTACATCTACCGAATACGGGGTAGAAAACCACAAACTCAGTCGGGGATAAGATGAATGATTTCCTATTACTGAGCAAATATTCATTTATACCACGAGGAAGCACAAACTCCGCTGGGGAGGAAAAATATAGGATTTACAACTACCGGATACTGGGTAGAAAACCACAACAATAGGACTTATAACTACCGGATACTGGGTAGAAGCCACAAAAATCCGCCATCAACCAGGATGAACCACAATGGTCAACTCTGCTAGGGGATGAAAGTAGGATTTACAACTATCGGATACTGGGTAGAAGACCACAAGCTCCACTGAGGATAAGGTGAATAATCATTGATTACTGAACAATTATTCAATTACCACAGGGAAACACCAAAGATAGTCACGAAAGGCCAATTTAGGATCAAACCAAAAAGGCAAACTGAATCAAGACTCGTCCTAATGAGGATATAACTCGATAGGGAAACTCATCCCAATATATGTGTTGGGAGGAAACAGAAACAACCGTTGTCCACGAGGATATAACTCAATGGGGAAATGGCAGGAAAGATAAACACTTTTTGCTTATGGGCTGACTCTACGTTGAGGGATCAGACACCGACATCTGCTTGGGGAATTATATATCACCAGATAGCAGGAGATAACAAACAATAGATATATGGCAAAGAAATGCAACATGAATATCTAAATGTTATGATTATGCATGAATATGTATGGTTTATGTATGATGAATGCTGACAAACAGACATATCTAACACAAACAGGTCCAGGAATCAACCACCCGGTACTACATCTCAAGAGAGAAAGCCAGGATCACCGGAGAATATCCAATCTGCTGGAGATCCGAGATACTAGGAAGCAAAGACCTCGCCGGGGAATCAGAGATACCAGGAAATCACAAAATCTCTGAGGGATGAATCATCAATCAATCCGGCTGGAAAAAGAGTTCACTGCACAGGCAGAAACTGCCACAAAGCAACTCCTCTGGGGAATCCAGAGATACCAGGAAACAGCAATATCTCTGCAGGGGATAACATCATCACAAATAAAATCCAACAACTCCCGGTTGGCATGGCTGTCGGCACAAAGTGTGCACTGGCTACAGGCACAGTTGAGGAAACAATCTCAGAGATGACTGTCCTCTGAGGAGGAGTTGAAGGTGTTGGAGACGAATGGCTATGGGCAGCCAGGAACGATTCCATCAAAGCACTCAGTCTGGCGACTTCTTCCTTGAGTTCACGGTTCTCTTGCTCTAGATGATCCATCAATCTGGAAGAGTTGGCTCTAGTGTAGTACCGGTGAGTCAGCTTATCTTCAAAATAAATGAAGAGCACAGAGTTAGACCACGGGACCAGAAGCTGAGAACAACACCTGCTTATGCATATGATGCATGCGATGTTTGTGCATATGATTTGTTTTTTATTTCAAAGGAACTTTAGGGTTTTATTTGCAAATTTTGGAAATATTAAGGATTTTATCGCATATGGAAATATCTCATCATATAACATCAGGGAAAAGAAGTACATCATTGTCAATCATATACAAGAGAAAAGGAAAATAATCATCCTATGGATCCCTATAAGCTCGGGACACAGGAAGATAAGTTGCACGAAGCCTCTTCACCTATCTCTCGTAAGCTGCTTCCATATATGCCTTCTCTTTGGCGAGTCGGTCGTACCTCATTTTCCAAAACTTGGAAGACTGAGGAAGTAGAGAAGTCCATGCATCATCAGGATCATCAATGACCTGATGCTCGAGGAACTCAATCAAAGCATATTTCTCTTTAATCTGCTGAAGCAACTCTTCCCCTTCACGGATCCAGACACGTGATAGGTCTTCGTCTCTTAACTCCTCTACTCCTTGGTTAGGGAGGGTTGAAGGCCCAGCCACAACCAAAGGTGTAGGTCTCGGATAATCGTAAGGCATGAGATACTCAGATGCTCTCTTCCTTACCCAAGCAGTGTATGGCTCCATAGCAATGCAATTCTTAGGACCTAACTCCTTCCTTCCTTTCTTATGGATCTTGCACCAAGCACGAACCATTCTGCCCTTCAAGCCTTGGGGATCTTTACCCTCCTGAAAGAATACACCCTCTAACAGAATGTTATTAGGTTTATCCTTTAGGGGGAACCCAAGCTGACGACGTGCTAAAACAGGGTTGTAGTTAATCCCACCACATGTACCAAGAAGAGGCACATTGGAGAATTCACCACAAGAGTCGATAATCTGCACTCCATCATATACATGGTTATACCAAGAGATATCATCATTAGTGAGAGACATAAGTCTCGTAGACCACCGTAGACATCCCTTGTTCTCCTTGAAGGCGACTGTTTGAGGTAAGTGAGAAATAAACCACTTATACAACAGAGGCAAACAACACACAATAACGCCACCACCCTTTGCATTCCTCATATGCAAAGAGAAATAGGTATCACCCAATAGAGTCGGAACAGGATTAAGAGCAGAGAAGATCCTAATAACGTTCACATCCACAAACTTGTCGATGTTGGGGAACAACACTAATCCATAGATGAGAAGTACAAATATGGCCTCAAAGGCATCCTCACTCATGGCCTTCCCATAAATAGTAGCTTGAGCAATGAGGAACTCAGAAGGGAGACCTTGAATTCCACCTTTGGTAGTCATATGAGCACTAACCAGAGATTCATCTATGCGTAACATGTCTGCTATCTCTCGAGAAGTGGGAATACTCTCCAAGCCACTGAACGACACCTGATCTAGAATAGGTATACCCACAAGATAAGCATACTCCTCAAGGGTAGGCAAGAGCTGGAAGTCCGGAAACGTGAAGCAACGGTACAGAGGATCATAAAACTGCACCAACACGCTCATCAACCCTTCATCCACCTGAGTAGTCAGAAGAGGAAGAAGCTTCCCAAAACGAGCTTTGAAACCCAAGGGATCTAATACATAGGATGTCAGATTCCTTAACTCTTTCAAATCTGGCTGTCTGAAGCTGTACTTCTTTGTATTCCTTCCTTGTCTTTCCATGTCTAAAAATTTTGCAAATAAACCCCTTAAGTTCCTTGAAAATTTCCTATTTTATTTGATGATATGGATGCAGATGAATGCATGAATGCAACAATCACACTCAAGGATCAAGCAAAGCACACCAAACAAAGGTCATGGGATGGATCATATTATCCTTAATATCAATCATCCATTTTGGTGGATTATGGTTTACACCTTATCAACACCCAAGTTCCATTGATATTAAGGATGTATGAACGTATCAACCATGAATCAAGGGTTTGTTGCAAGTCACGAGCATGGAGTCTCGGTTAAGAACCACCCAAAGGGAGTGTACTAGGGTTTAAACCTGCCAAACATGTTCTACAAGAGGTTCCCATAGTCATCATCCCATCTTTCGGATATTATCGGAGAAACGACTACTCGTATTCCAAAAATATCCTCAAGAGAGACTCTTATGAGTGTAGTATCGCTTAACAATCGTATCAAATCTTACATTTGAACGACCTCCGCACTACGTCCTAAAAATAGGCCAAGATGGGTTTGGTAAACTAAGGTCCTTGGCTTCTAAGGTCTATATTGGAAAGAGTAATGTCTAACCACAACTTACTTGTGTGACATTATTGATCCCAACATGACCTCCACCAAGTGAATGGACTCGTAAGTCAACTTGCTAAGGAATAACTCCACACAAGTCGACGAGACTACACCATTCTCCTATCCTAAGTGCACTCGAGTTCAGGTATAGAACTCATCTCACAAAGATCACCAAGCACACAAGCAATTAATATATCAAGCAAATCAAGCATTACAAACAATACGGTAATCCCAAATTGCACAAAAATATGTCATAAACAATATAATACAACAAGTGTGAAAAGTTGGCAAAACCCACTAGGGAGATCTCTTATCCCCAGCAAAGTCGCCACTTTTCTGTAGCGGTGTATTCGTTACCATTGGAGATATTGACTAAATCCAAGGTAAATCATACAAAGTCGAGTCGCCACCGCACTTCTATTTATCCAAAGGAATGGTTAGAAAGCTAACAAAAACCTAAAAAGTTTTACAAACAAAACTAGTAAAAGAAACAGAGATCTGGGTAAGGGGGTTAGTTATGCAATGGGAAGGTGTTAGGCACCCAAAACATCCTAGGTACTCCTAGGGAGCCCTTTTCACGCTTGTTGCAAAAGGTTATTGTTTTTGTGAAATTATTTGTGCAAACATGATTAAAGAGATGAGAAAAGAATATACAAGTTTATTTACATTTTGTGTTTGGATGGATAAACCCATTGCCTACGTACCCTCTTATGAAAATATTAGGATCAAAACCTCGTAGTTCGGGTAAACAATTTCAAAACAAATGAGTGGATTGATTGGTCCAAAAGCCTTAAGGTCTTTTGTTATCAAAGGGAGAAAACTCAACCTGAAAAACCACAAGTCCACCATGTGAGGATAGCTTCAACATGCTAGTGAGGGGTTAACCCTATAATAAGCATGGAAGACTCATTGTCCATCACTAAGGACAAAGGTGAGTATTATATCTACCACAAAGATAACTCAAACCTAATAGTTAAAGGTTATGGAAAATTTGATTAATAAGTGATCATTGAAACCACAAAAGAAACATTGAATGGGTTATATTTACCAATTAAAAAGTATATACAAAATGGTCAAAGTTGACTTAAAGATTCAATTCAAAATGAGTATTATGAAAAGAAAGTTTGAAAATCAAAAGCATAAGGCTTAGGTTTCTAATGTTGAAAACAAAGTCAAATGTTTGCACAAAAGTGTTTTTGGTTTGGGTTAAGATGAAGAAATGAAGGAAATAGGTTAAGGTGGAGAAATGAAGGAAACAAAAGTGGTAATGGATATGGAATAAAACCACACTAGGAGTTCCTCTCTTGCGATCATATAGATGATCCAAGTAAGTTCCCATCCTTTGGAATAAGCACAAAGCAAAAGCAATCACACAAGTCTCAATAAGAGATCCTCAACAAAAGGAAACAGAATGCCAATACATGGACTTATATCCGACTCCTAACAACAAAACGGAAACAGAATGCCAATACATGGACTTATATCCGACTCCTAACAACAAAATGGAAACAGAATGCCAATACATGGACTTATATCCGACTCCTAACAACAAAACGAAAACAGAATGCCAATACATGGACTTATATCCGACTCCTAACAACAAAACGGAAACAGAATGCCAATATATGGACTTACACCTGACTCCTAACCATAACAAACAAACATCAAAAGCAAACACATCAAAAGCAATTAAGCAAACAATCATCACACACTATATACAAACAAGAGGCTCAAACAAATGGGTGGGCTTTAGTCAAGAGGGGTCATATCAACCTCGACAAATAAGCCAAAATGGAATGGGTAATTTGTAGCTCTTAACCACTAACATTGAGAGTTAGGGTGAAGTTGATCAAAGATGGTAAATGAGGATGAGACCTCATGCTCTTAACCCTAGCCTGGGTGAGCTCATGACGAAGAAAGCGTGTGGATCCAGAAAGTGGGATCCTATTCCACTTGACAGACACTGGACAAAGATCTTGGGTACATGTTCAAAAGCATGAGCACGTGGTGCGAGCATAATGAACGACTCACTGAATAACGGGGGATTGATTGCTAATCCCTTTTATCCGTCAATTGCCTCTTCACTTAGGAGGACTTATCAAGTAACACATGCCTCATCTTGGAGGTCTTTGGCACAATCTGTAAACAAACACAAACAGATCCTCTGAAGGAGGACTTCCAGCAAAATGCCTGCCAAAAAGGTGACAGGACTTCCAGACTACATGAAGTAAGAGAATAGCTACCTAAGTGGTGTATCAACCACAATCCAAAGCTCAAGCAAGAGCTAAAAGCAAGCAACTAAGGTACCTGTACAAAAGCTAAACAGTTAACATTTCATTCAGAAAATCAACAGACAAACAGTGGAACCATTCACAGTTACACAACTCAATGAACAATGCTCGAGCACTCAAATGAGTCCAAGCCTATCACTTAGAACCCTACAAAACAAACAAAAGTTAGAATTCAAATCATTTGCATCTCACAAAGTGAGACCAAACCAACCATCAATGCTAAATGTCCAAACCTGAAACACAAGTCAAGGTTAGTTCATGTACAAAACACTAGTACAAAGACTAGGTCCAAAACCAAACCACATGATCAAAACAGAAGTCAATCTTCCACATAATGCACACTCAAACATTCAATAAAATGTCCTCAAAAGGACCAACATCCATTCACAAGGCAAGTACCTCAAATGGCTCATGCTATGCAAAGACCAACAAATGAGCACAAAATGGACATCCAAATTAGAAAATCCAAATCAAAATAGAAATGCATGCAATGGCTATGAAATTTTTTTATGCAAGCTACTCATGTTATGAACAATCACTATGCAAAAAATCAAATCCAGAAAAGTTCAAATGATAGGTGAACAAAAATGCACAAATGCAATGTCCAAAATGTGACACAAATTGTCACATACATCTTCATGTGTCAAAAACAATGATAGCATATGAGAAAAAATTCAAACCAGTGTTCAAAAATCATATCATGAGTGAAGATCAAGCATGCAAAAAATCAGATCAATTGGATCAAAGATGAAGATTTCACAAAGCAATGAATGCAATGTATCAAATTAGCATGGCACGGATCAAAAAATCACACATAAAAAATCCAGCCAACAACAATTCATGAAAATAATACTAAAAAAAACTAGACATTAAAACAAATCTATGAAAAAAAAATTGGAGTTAATTTGGAGCATTTTTCAATTTTTAATGATTTTTCAAAGATGAACAAAATAATTGACATATTAAAAAGAAATGGAGGGAAACAATATTTGAAATAAAACCAGAAATAATCAGAACTACATGATCAGGCGCGAAATGCAATCAAACGGTCCTCATTTAAACAGGCAAAACACACAGCTTCACTTAACACAATCAGCATACAAATCAGCATTCAACATACACACATGGCAAGTCAAAGCAAACAGAGCCAATCAAATGGACAAGCAAGCAGTTACATGGCAGCCAACACAACATAAATGAAAGGATGCGTTTCATTTATGAGTCACCAACACACATCAACGAGTCAAAGCTCGTGTGGATCAGTCAAAAGCAACACAGCCAATTGAACACACACGTAGGCGCATACATGGCATACACATGGACATAAACCCTAAAATGAACCAGACGCCGGAGCTGTAGCTCCGGTCGTCTTCTCCGGTCAACTAGGCGGTGGCGCCGCTGTACAAATTTGCAGAAATCAATAAATCCTATACCATTCGAATCATCTTTCAACCAGGATTCCAAATATGCATTCAATTTAATCTAATACCTCATGGATTTTGCAAATTGAAGACAAACATATTTCAGATCTAAACTTACATTTCATCATACATGCTCAATTCTTGATCATTTTCAATTCTAAGCATATCAGCATTCTCTACTCAACAAGATCTACACATCTATGGTCATAAAACATCAAAAGGAGAGATCGAATTTTTCACTTACTTGAAATGGAGGTTGCTGAAATCGTGCTATCAACAGCTCTAGAGCTCCAGATCTATTCCACTACAATTGCCTTGAAGCTTTGTGCAAAGAGAATCCAATGAAACCAACTGGATCTAGCTCAAATTCAAACTTCCATTTCCATGAAGATGCACTTGAACAGCTCGAATATGGACTGAATTGCTTCAATTGGATGATGAATCTTGCTCATAATTGCACCAGGATCATGAATCTACAAGAATTATTAGTGTTTGTGTGAAGAAAATCAAGAATCGAAGAGAGAGAAAAATGGAGGGAGTTTTAAAATTCTAGATCTGAAAATTCTGTTATTCTGTGATTATGGTTAGGGTTTGGTATTTATATGATGCACTAATCACACTGAAATCCAAATTAGGAATTGGCTAAACATGATTAGTGAGAATTGGAATATCTTGCAAAATTGCAAATTAAGCTCATGAAGCCATGCTACACGTGCACATGCTCATGCAAGGGCCTGAATTCACTCCAAATTATCCAATGGTCATGATGGAATGGTTGTTTTGCTTGTATCATAAGCCAAATTTGAATTATGGAAATTCCCTCTAAAATGAACACATGTGAAATAATGGGCATACAAGCCTCTCTCATGCATGGCAAGGCTTATTTTGAGAAGTATTGGTCATGAGGAGTATTTTGCAAAAAGAATGGACCAAATTGGAGCTTTGTATCCAAAGTTATGCCATTTTGAATTTCCATGCACACCTTGTGATCATTTGGCGATAACTTCTCAACCAATCATCATATGGACATGAATTAGGACTTTTTGAAAAGGGGAGACAAAGATTTACAACTTTCATGTTCACCAAAAATCCATTTGAAACTTCTTTGATGTTGTAAAGTCAAGTTGAATGTAGACCAAAAACTTGCCAAATTTGGAAACTTTAAATTACAGGTCATTTTCCATTTTTAGTAACTTTTGCCATGACCTTTGAATCTTCAAGATAGATGTTTAAAATGACAAATAGACCTCTTTTGAACATGATTGAGGTGTTTCAACTCATTTCCCCACCTCATAGCCCTCAGTTGACTGCACAGTTGACTTTTTGGTCCTCAGATGACCTTGACATGCTTTGATTAGCTTGAGCCTCTACCACTTGGGGAAATTGCTTCAAAATGAAACCCTAGCTCATGTAAGCTCCATATAATAATCATGTGGTCCTCATACCAAGAAAATACCTCATCTCTTGCACAAAAGAAAATCCTTGAAGATCTTGACCTGGTGATCGCTTCAGCTACAAACAAAATGTTAATGACATATTTTTGTGCTTTTGGTTAGTGAATAAAACAAGAAAAGCAATGATATACAATTCAAGCATGCCTGGTGATCTCAAACCACTCACAAGAGATCCCTACCCAAAGGGAAAGGAAGCCAAAATGCTCAAATGATCCTTGAGGCTATGCAATGCAATACTATGACGCCATGAGGGATCTTAGGGACAAAATTGGGGTCTTACACACATGTGGACTTATTGGCTCATCATTCACCTTGTTTCTCATTTTATTGGGACAACAAATTTCCCTTCTCATAACAGGCGGGTTCAATGTAGATTGTCCATCCAAAGGCCATAATTATGGTCCATTGGTAGGGTAAATTATGGGTGAGTAAGTGTTCTTGAATGTATCCTTCCCGCAGTCATGTAATTCCAAAAAATCAAAACATATTCAGATGTTATCCTTCTGTTTAACCTTCAATGAACGTCCCCTCTAGGTTTAGAGAGGGAATAAACCTTTTATATGAGCCCTAAATGAGGGAAGAAGGGTCAACACGCTTGGCCAAAGTTGCAATTGCAAATTTGGACAAAATCAAAATGAGAGAGAGTGAGGTGTGTATCCTATGTTTTGGATGGGATTCAGGTGAGTTGTGTGTCGTTTTAAAGAGTTGAAATGGAGTGGAAAGAGGCCAGAACCCGTGGGACTTGGGAAAGAGTGGAAAAAGAAGGATGGGCAAATGGAACATTTCCATATTTGGCCAATTTGGGGCATCATGTGCATGCATGGAAAAGGTGTGTTACTTGGTCATAAAAGGCAAGGCAGAAGGTGTGTCATGTGTGTGAAAAGGCCTTGCTGTAAGCAAATGACAAAATAATACACAAAATCAATGATACTTATGATATTGGAAACTAGGGATCATCCATGTTAAAGCCATCACAACTCCATGGTTTCTTGTCCAATTGATACAAACTTGGGCTATTTAGAAATAGGGAAAGGATATGAACAAGTTTCATGTTGGAGGAAAATTGAAATAAGGCCTTGAAGTTCATTAAAAATGGCCACGAAAATAGCAACTTGAAACTGCACGCATTCATGTAAGTTATAGGTCATTTGGGCAATTTTAAGAATTCTTCATGTCAACTTTTTAGTACTTAAGATGCATATGAAATTCTTGAAATTACTTTGAGTATTCCTGCAAAGAATCTGGAAGTACTGGGTGAACACTTAGTTGAGTTTGGAAATATGAAGGACAACAGTGTTGATATTCTTCCTATTGTAAAATTTAAAGGTTGGGAAAGTTTCTTCAACCGTCTTCAAGGCCCAGTTTTCTTCAACCTAGTGAGAGAATTACGGATTCATGCCAAGTCTTCTCCTTTCTAAGTTACCTCCTTTGTGTTTGGAAAGAAGATAGTAATATCTGAGAAGGTTATACCCAAACTCATTGGACACGATTGGTCTGATATAAGGTGTAAACAAATAGTGGAAAAGGAATCCAATTTCATTGAGATTTCTAAAGTGATATTCGCCTCTGGAAAACACTCTAGCAAGGTCAAGGATCATCTTTCTCATTTTAAGGTTTGGTACTGACTCTCTAACATAGACAATCAGTTCTCTAAAGGCATGCAACCTCTGACTGGTAGGATGCTGAATGCCAAGGCTCTGAAGAATATGGGGATTACTATTGAATTGATAAGTCCTCCTGCTGAATTTCCCAAGGAAATCACCCACAACAAAAGGATTCCTTTGAAATATTTCCTTATCTTCTCAAAGTTATATCCTTTGACAGAGATGGTAAAATTTATGGATAAGTGTCATGTTGATGTTCTTTTGGAAGCTTCTAAAGACATTTCTCAGAAAAATAAGAGGAATACTACTAAGAAGCATTTTGAAAGGATGGCCAAGAAGTTTAAGGCTTCCAGAGAGCATTGGGATGCTTATGTTGAAGAAACTATATCCTCTAAAGCTACTTATGATGGAACTACTTATGGAACTTTTGTTCCTTCTGATAGTCATCTGATTATTGTTGATAATAATTCATCCATCCCCTTAACGATCACTTCATCCATCCCAACCACACTTTCCTAAGATGTTCCTTATGTTCTGGAACCCATTTTTCCTTCTGCTCACCAATCCAAAAATCCAAATGTCACCATTCCACCAACCTTACCTTCTATTTCTGAAATTCTAACATCCACCATATCACCAACACCTCAACCATTATTACCACCTTTTCTCTTATCCCACCTTATTCAGCCAAAAAACCATCAACCATCAATACTCACTCACTCTGACATCCCCATTGCAGAATAAGACGTTGATTCTGATACTGAGTCAGAAGTTGAGATATTAGCCCTCCCAGATAGAACCCCTAAGCCCTACTCTAACCAAATAACCTCTCAAATTAAAATCACCATACACCCTTGGATGAATTGTTTAACCAGTTTGAAGGTGAGATTGTTGGCAAACTAAATGCTTTCATTGAGGCTTGCACTTCTAACCAGACCTCTCTAAAGTTTGTGCTTTGACCGACAACTTCAGAAGTTGGATATAAGTCAGCTCTGAAGAATTGGAGTTTGCTTGCTTGAAAGAAGCCAAAAGGAACTTCCATGCCAGACTTTCTGGTATTATTGAACCTCTACTTTAGAAGGTTCCTCCAACACTTCTGCTACCTACTGCAATAGTGACTCCATCACCTTTTCCAGCTCATACTACTATGGTTTCCTCTGATATTTCTCTTGAAGATGGAAGTAACTCTGGACTCAAGAAGATTGTGGTTACTGAGAAATTCATTTTGAAGAGTTTGGAGCATCTGGTTGCTGAGAATTCTGAAGTTAAAGAGAGACTCAAGCATCAAGATGAGAAGACTTCAAAGATTGAAGGGCTGCTTGGAGAGATCTTATCAAGACTACCGTCCCCTCTTAAACCCTAGTTTTTAAAAACTTTGTATTATCTTTGTTTTTTGTTTCATTTATGTACTGAGTTTTTTGTTTAATGAAATGAAATTTTATTCTTGGTTTACTTTGTCTTTTATTTTATCTTTTTAATGATGACAAATGGGGGGAAAGAATGACTCTGTTTTTTATATATCTAATTCCAATTCTGAAACCCAAACATGTCTTTATATGTTCTGACATTGGTAATTCTGAGAACTGTGAAAAAGTTCATCATGTTAACCAAGTGTTTCAGGTTCTAAGGCATTAACCCAAGCAAGTTGAATCAAGTTCATATGAACCAGGCTTATGTTTAAGAATTATGCTTATGTTCTTAATAGTTAACTAAGCAGTTTGCAACTAACCATACATATTCTTGTCCTAAACTAAGTTCAAGTGATCAAGGTTGAACTTGGTGTATACAAGTTCTGATAACAACCAGGCATGAGGAATACAACCAAATTATGAAACCAAGCTATGAAAGCCCTGACAAATCATTCTCTGTGACGAGATTGATATCCAGACTTTCTGACACTCAAGCAAGGCTTCTGAATTAAATACTTATGTACCCAAGCTGTTGCATTCGGGAAGTTACTTCAACCATTACAATCAGGTTTTTTCCTTGATGGAAAGATAGTAACCAGGCTTCTACCTTATGGGAAGTTATTTCTTTCACGTTGATTGAGATTTTTATATGTGTTAAGATTATTTTAAGTCTTAAATTTATGGGGAGCTTGCAAACCTAACTCTGATTTTCTAAGCTGAAAAATAATTTTTAACAGTATAAAATTTAAGGGAGCTTACAAACCTTGCTATGATATTTTTATGTGATTAAACCAAGTAAAAATTGTTCATCAAAATACATGGTTTTGTCATTATAAAAAATGGGGAGATTGTAAGAACAAGATTTGGTTATGCATCTGACATTTAGTTTTGATGATAATAATGCATTGTTTCTTAGAGAATAATTTTGTACACTAATGGTTTTTATCTAGTGTGTAGCTTTTGCTAATAGGTTCTGACTCTGAAGCATTGACGTGTGATGTCATCAAATTTTGGAATCAACACAGTCTGACTCTGAAGAGATACAAGTGCTTTATAAGATGATGTTAAGTTCTAGAAATCTCTTACACAATTGTTTGGATGAACGTTTATGCTAAAGCTTCTGACTGTGACTTTAATTGAAGAACCTCTGAAGGATTATCTGCCTTTAAGATTTTACGCTTAAAGAACAGGATCTAAAGACTCTGAATACCAAGTTCTGAGGAACTGTGTCAAGACTCTAAAGATCGAGGTTCTGAAGATTATGTTAACTAGTCTCTTGATCCTTCTAAGCATGCTTCAACATTATTTCATCAAAAGGTTTTGCATCGGAAAAATAATATACAGTATAATATCACCATTTCTTCCACTACCCTTTTATGGGCTAAGGACAATACTATTATACCATTTTGCCTCCTATATGTAAACTGTTACACAAAGAGACATCTGCAATTTGCTATTCCAATTCTACCCTCCAACGGATCTTTTATCTGCCTATATAAAGGAGTCTTGGAAGAATGGAAGAAGTTTCTCATGTTATTATGCTATGCTCATACACACGCTCTTGCTGAAGTAAATATTTTCTATGTATATTCTTTATAAACACACAAGAGTTATTGCTCGTTATTGTGTGAAGATATTCATTTTATTTAACTTGTATTAATATGCTTTCTTAGAAGCAATACTTGTAAACACACACTTGTAAATCTCAAAGTTGTTTGAGTGGTTTCCTTGAGTGACTAGGTTTTAGTCAGATAGACTCAAGAAGACAAATACAATTTGTCTTTGTGGTGTCTATAATTAGTTTAGGTTATAGTGGATTAAGTCCTTGTTGAGAAGGCAAAATCACCTTGGTAGGGTGGACTGGAGGTAGGTTCATTAACAATGAACTAGTATAAAATAACTTTTTTATGTTTATTGTCCATGTTATTGTTTGATTGAATTGGTTTTGAAAAAGCTTTTGTTTTTAGAAACCCAATTCAAACCCCCATTTCTTGTGTTTCTTGCCACCTTCAAGGATTACCTGAGGGAACACAATTTTCTAGAGTCTCTGAGGTTTCTTGGTTCTGCCTTGGAGATGTACAAGACTCTTTTCCCATTATTTCTCTTCTTATAATACACTTTTCAGTTGTTTCCTAGTGCAATTCTTGTTGTAGGGGTTGCAATTTTTGTTGCAATTTCCTCTGTATTTTTTTACGTAGTTTCTTATGGTCCATGTGTAGGTTTTGTCATAGGGTCTCCTATAGTTTTCTTTGAATTTTCTATCGCATTTTCATTTAGTTCAGGTCTAGGTTTTGATGCCTTTGTAGTGAGTTTGGGTTCGATTAGATCAAGTTCCAAAAGTTGGGATTCTACCACTTCAATTGGATATGTGCTCTCCCCATGAATGCCAACTTAGGGGTAATATGGTTGATTTTAAACAAAGGTTATATCCATGGTGTGGTAGAATTTTTTGTTTTTAGGTGAATAACATTTATATCCCTTTTGGTCAGGAAAGTAGCCGAGGAATATGCATTTAATGGATTTTTGGTCAAGTTTACTGCATTGTGGGTCAAGGTTATGGACAAAGGTTTTACATCCAAATATTTTCAAAGGAATTGATGTAAGGAAACAATTGGTTGGGTATAAGGTTTGGAGAGTGGAGTAAGGCATATGAAAGTTAAGGATTCGGGAAGGCATTATGTTTATAAGGTAGGTTGCGAAGTGAACAACTTCTCCCCAAAATTGGTTTGGTACATTTGTAGCTAGCATGAGGGACCGAGTTACTTCTAGGAGGTGTATATTTTTTCTCTCGGCAACCTCGTTATGCCGAGGTGTATCCACACACGAGTTTTGGTGTATTATTCCATGTTGCTAAAAGTATGAGCTTAGTGCATAATTATAGTACTCACGACCATTATCACTCCTAAGCACTCTAACTTTGCTTTGAAATTGTGTTTGCACCATGGTATGGAAACATTCAAATATCCTAATAACTTCCAATTTTTCTTTCATAAGGTATACCCAAGTGATCCGTGTGTGATCATCAATAAAGGACACAAACCATCTTGATCCAATTGCATTTCTGACCTGCGATGGTCCTCATACATCACTATGAATAACATAAAAAGGTTGGGAAGATTTATAGGGTTGAGGTGGATGGGGGTTGCGTGTATGTTTGGAAAATTGACAAATTTCACATTGAAACAACTTCTGGTTTTTATTGAATAATCTAGGAAGCACTTTTTCCATGTACATAGAATCTTTGTGGCCTAGTTTATAATGCCACAACATTGCAGAATTTTCACTACATGCAGAAACTACAACGCAAGAGGTTGCCTCAAATTCTGGTTTATATGCTTCAGCTTGAAGGATATAGAGTCTAACACATTCTTTAGCATTGCCAATTGTCCTCCCCGACTCCAAAATCTAAAATTCACACGAGTTAGGGAAGAATTTAGTGATACACATCAAATTCTTTGTAAGTTTACTGATGGACAACAAGTTACAATCAAGTTTAGGCACATAAAGTACCGAATTATGAGTAATATTTTGTGAAATAATGACATAACTTTTACCCATGACCTTAGAAAGGGTACCATCAGCAATTCGAGTAGTCGAATTATTTTGACATGGAGAATAACTATCAAAGATAAACAAATCTCCAGTCATGTGATCAAATGCTCCTGAGTCAATAATCCATGAATTTTGTTTTCCCTTGCTTGTGTTTAAAGCATGCAAAAAATTACCTTTTTATGCCACAATGGTTGTACCAATTGTTTGGAAGCATTTTTTGTAAGGATTCCATTTGCTCCTTGTTGAATGGTGATGACAGAGAATTTACCTCAATTGTGTTCCCCTGTTGTCCCGATTTTTGGTCCATTTCAGCTCTGATGGCCTTCCATGAATGATCCAACATATTGTCCATACTGGAGTAGGTTTCCTTTACGATATTTCGCATCTCTTTGGCAGTGTCATAGTACATAGAAATTTCTCCAATTTCATTTGTCATGGCGTTTAGCAGTCATGACATTACTAGATTGTTTTCCAGTTGCCATTTTTCAAGGTTGGAATCCCATTTTTTTGGACACTTGAAGTCTCCTTTGATATAACCTTCCCTTCCCTTTTCCTTGAAGGTAGATTTTGACTGAATCCTCCCATTGACTCTAATTCTGGCCATTCAATTTATGACCAATGATAGGAAGAGCGTGTCCTTCAGCCAAACTGTTGGCTGGATTTTCTGCTTTAATATCTGCCATGGATGGTACTCAAGATTTAGAGATGGTTCAGATCTTTTGCTCTGATACCATATAGAAATATGTTATTTATTTGATTGTAATTGGGACTATTACAAATGAGGTATAAATAAAATATAATAGATGGAAGTTGGACATTAAATGACAAATGAATAGTAAAATAATTGTCTATAAATGCTGCTTTATAAATAAGAAAATAACACTAATAAATAATAATAGATTATGATATATATATATATATATATATATATATATATATATATATATATATATATATATATATATATATATATATATATATATATATATATATATATTTATTTATTTATTTATTCTAAATGTCGTAAACATGCTTTATATCTCAACTATTGTATGTCTTTGTTATGAGTGCATTTGTGCAACTAATTTTCCATTGCAAGTTATAATCATTAAATCATAAATGAGATATTCAGAGTGCAACTGATACTGAAATCTATCTATGTTGTAGATATGAGAGTAGTATTCTCTTGATTATGTTATGAAAAAACAATGGTCTTACTCAATTAGTTGTCTTGCTCATTTAGTGTAGTGCATAATTAGTATTTTCTTGATTCTTTCAAAACTTATATTTAATGTTTAAGACGCTTTCACAAGGAGACAAATCCATAAGAAATGATGGATTATATTATGTAAATTATATTTGTTACATCAATTAAAATATACTGTGTTATCTTTAAGTTGAATTTTACAATAAATTTTCATAATTACACTTCAATTTTTATTATAAAAATCTTATTATTATGTATCTCAGAGAGTTATCACAATCAAACACAATTATTATTTTTTATCTATTCAATCTTCTCATCTTACATCTAACAAAAATAACTACACTATTTTGTTAATAACTACATTATTTCTTCTTTTTTATAGATTATAATATCTAAAAATATAATAACTACACTATTTTATTAAATAAAAAAACATTTAGCATAAAAATAAACTGATCATTAAAAAATTGATAACTAACAAAAAAAATATTATATTTAATATTTAATATTCTTACAAAATTTAATAATTACAATAATTCTTTATCAACTTTAATAATTAATTTGAATTTTATTTACATATTAATAAAATACAATTACATTTCAACTTCTATTTCAAAGTCATATATTTACAAAAATCTTAGAGTTAATCACAATTAAACAAAATTATCACTCTTTATATAATACAATATTTTTATCTTACACCTAGAAAAATAATAACTAGACTATCTTGTTAATAAGTGCACTATTTCTCCTTTTTTTTAATAGAGTATAATATCTAAAAATATAATAATTATAATATTTTATTAAATAAAAAAACATTTAGCATAAAAATAAATTGATTATTATAAAATTTATTAATTACAATAATTTTATTAATTGATCATTTTTCATAATTAATTTGAATTTTTTTTACAAATTAATAAAATGAAAAAATCATTAAAAAAATGGTTTCTAATATTAAATAATAATAATCATGTGATTAAAGTTTCTAATGATAAATCATCTTATTAGCCGGTCAACTTTTATAATTAATTTTATTTTTTTAAGTTTTAAAATTATAAATTTCTAATACATGCTTTCCAGTAGTCATAGTTAGTCCCATCAAGAATGGATGGTCTGTTCACAAAACCTCCTCCTTGTCCATTGTACCATAAAATATCTTCCCTGAATCTCACCCAGAAACAGAGCAAGATGCCTGCTCTGATACCAATTGAAATTTTGGTATGCAGATATCAGATGTCCTATGAGATGTCGGGACACTGATATCTGATCAATAACAGAATAACTTACATATAGAGGAACATAAAATAATATAACACACAAAGTTGTTAACCCAGTTTAGTGTGCAACAACACCTACATCTGCGGGCAACCAAGCTAGGAAGGAAATTCACTAAATAGTATTAGTTTGTAGGCCTTCTGCAAACTATCTCCAATTTACAGTTAACAAGCTAATCACTACCCGCGCTTAACTTCTACCTAAGAATCTCATAGGTGTGGGACCCTTCTCACCTCCCTATCAATCACAACAGTGATACTTAAATAATTACAAGAAATTCAGAAGTCACACTCACAGACACACAATCACTCAATGATTAAAAGCTTATGAGTGCTTGACAATTCTTACAACCAGTTAAGACAATCCTACTCATAAATCAAGATGATATTTGAGAGGCTCACAAACAACACGTACACTCAAACCTTAATACAATCAAGTATCTTCTTTTCTTCGTGCTCAATTAGGTTTCAAGACATTCTATATATACCCATAGAATGAACTGGTTTTGGGCCTTGTACTATACATGAACTAGCTGCACAACATTAGGTTATCAATCAAAAGTTTCCTAAAATGTCTTAACATTTAGAAAACATAATACATTAACCACAATTAGAATCTTTGATTCCTCAATCACGAACGTCACATGGGAATGATTAATATTCCTCGAATATTCTGAAATCAGTTAAACACACATGTTACTAAGAGTAAAACCTGTTTCAAAAAAAATATCACAACCACATGTTAGGACATCTTGTATAACATGTTTCAGCTAAGTTAGTTTTACCAAAATGTTTGCCAATCAAAAATACAAGGAATTAAAACATTGTAACACCCCAACGATATTTGTCTAGAATAATATCATTATAGTGTTAAAATTTGGTATTGAGTACAAGCACACATGTCTAAGTGACTTTGCAAAATATAAAACCGATAAGAATAACACAGTACCAATACATGTAATGTGAATATTGATATAAAACTAATGTAGAAGCACAACGAATAACATCGAGAATGAGACATCGAAGCCAACGAGACTTCAAACCATCATACCTTTTTCCTTTAGCTATTGTCGAACTACCTGAAAATATATAACATGAATGGGGTGGGATGATACATATCAGTGAAGCTCTTATTAAACCATAAGCCCACTCGGCTGTATAGAGTTCTTTATCCTTATTTCAGTATTACTAATACTATACTCACGCGCTATTTCGCAACACTAAGGAACAAAGCTTGTATAAGCTTCCCACAACACGTGAAATATGTTTTCCTAGTCACATTTGTTATGCATAATAATGAGAGTTACGTATATCAAAAGTTGAAGTCTTAATGAACCTTTGTCCTAACAAGTGTTTTGAATGTCCTTGACAAACGACTACTCGCTGCCCACTAAGGTAAGGTCTTCCGGATTTACCTGTCTTCCTATTTTTGAGAACACATCCCCTAATATAAGATCTTTCAGGTTTACCTGACTTATTTCTCTCGGGGTCTTACTCTCTCACGTATCGAACTACACTTCCAATAATGTGTAGGAAATAAAGCCTTTCACATACTAATGTCAACATAAATAGAGTTTACAAATGACCTTCCCCCTCCATGTCCACTAAGGTGGTATCTGTAACTTACCCCCCCCCCCCCTTATATTGGTATCATGTTAAATAAGGCGGTATCCAAAAAAATCATCCTACCTATCCCTTATCGGGTATTTCCTCACGTACTCTCTGCCTATATAGACAGGGTTTACAGATGACTTTCCACCTTCATGTCCATTAAGGTGGTATCCAAAATTACCATGCCCCCTTATATTGTGATCTTGTTAAACAAAGCAATATCTAAAATCTTCCTACCTATCCCTTATCGGGTATTTCCTTACCGTCAAATTCTATATTTAATCATAGGGTTTCCTCACTTACTATTTATTATCCTTTAGGTAAGAATATATATATCATACGGATTTAACATCTTTATCCTACATGGCTTAACCTAGAGACCAGCTATATTATCATTATCAATCGAATGATCGACTCCTCATAATTCTCCTATAATGCTAAGCATCACTTACCCCGTACGCGTATCAAGAGTTTCTGAATCTTTCGACCGGACTTGATCACTCATATTCTTTACATCCACAATCTTATCACACTTAGTTAATAAAATAGGTATGCACCTATATGGTTTCACTCATATCAACTTAGTCAACTTGGACAAGTTTTAGGCTAGCTTTAATTATCCATCAACATAGTACCAATACATGTAATGTGAATATTGATATAAAACTAATGTAGAAGCACAACGAATAACATCGAGAATGAGACATCGAAGCCAACGAGACTTCAAACCATCATACCTTTTTCCTTTAGCTATTGTCGAACTACCTGAAAATATATAACATGAATGGGGTGGGATGATACATATCAGTGAAGCTCTTATTAAACCATAAGCCCACTCGGCTGTATAGAGTTCTTTATCCTTATTTCGGTATTACTAACACTATACTCACGCACTATTTCGCAACACTAAGGAACAAAGCTTGTATAAGCTTTCTACAACACGTGAAATGTGTTTTCCTAGTCACATTTGTTATGCATAATAATGAGAGCTACGTATATCAAAAGTTGAAGTCTTAATGAACCTTTGTCCTAACAAGTGTTTTGAATGTCCTTGACAAACGACTACTCGCTGCCCACTAAGGTAAGGTCTTCCGGATTTACCTGTCTTCCTATTTATGGGAACACATCCCCTAATATAAGATCTTTCAGGTTTATCTGTCTTATTTCTCTCGGGGTCTTACTCTCTCACGTATCGAACTACACTTCCCATAATGTGTAGGAAATAAAGCCTTTCACATACTAATGTCAACATAAACAGAGTTTACAAATGGCCTTCCCCCTCCATGTCCACTAAGGTGGTATCTGTAACTTACCCCCCCCCCCCTTATATTGGTATCATGTTAAATAAGGCGGTATCCAAAATCATCATACCTATCCCTTATCGGGTATTTTCTCACGTACTCACTGCCTATATAGACAGGGTTTACAGATGACTTTCCACCTTCATGTCCATTAAGGTGGTATCCAAAATTACCATGCCCCCTTATATTGGGATCTTGTTAAACAAAGCAATGTCTAAAATCTTCCTACCTAATTAAAACATAACATATCCTAGGATAAAGTATACTCAAGCATTTTCGCCATTCTGATCTCGTACTTTCCAAGTCGGCTCAAATTCCAAAAATAAAAGGAAACAAGGAAAATATATAGAGTACACATATCAAGGCATGCAATTAAGGCAAAAAGGAAATAAATCAGGCGATTGTTGTAGCTTGTTATGGCCGCCTACAAAACTTGTCATGACCTGTAGTTATTTGATACCTTGTCACTATGCAGAATATAACTTGAGCTTCAAGAATCAGATTGATGCGTTATGATATGCGTTAAAAAGCTAAGAGAAAACGCTACAAGTTTCATGTTGATGTCAAAATCTGATTCGGAGTGAAGGAGGATAGAATAATTCATTGAAGTTCCAGACTTAGTTAAAATAGTTAGTTTGAATCGGTTTTTATTATTTTCGGGTCGGATCCCATAAGGGCCCAAATTTCCCTTTTATTTTATAAGGATTTCTGCTGATACAGTAATTCTATTATGCATTTACAAAAATTAGAAGCTTTAGACGAATTCATGAAGAACTAATCACCTACGGTTGATCTACTGTAATCATACCTCCATCATACTTTGAGGTTTTCATATTTCTCAATTAAATCTATTTTCCTTTCAATTCTTCTCTTCGATAATCAAATGCTTAATTAGATTTCCATTGCAAGTTATAATCATTAAATCATAAATGAGATATTCAGAGTGCAACTGATACTGAAATCTATCTATGTTGTAGATATGAGAGTAGTATTCTCTTGATTATGTTATGAAAAAACAATGGTCTTACTCAATTAGTTGTCTTGCTCATTTAGTGTAGTGCATAATTAGTATTTTCTTGATTCTTTCAAAACTCATATTTAATGTTTAAGACGCCTTCACAAGGAGACAAATTCATAAGAAATGATGGATTATATTATGACACATAATATGTTATAATTATATTTGTTACATCAATTAAAATATATTGTGTTATCTTTAAGTTGAATTTTACAATAAATTTTCATAATTACACTTTAATTTTTATTATAAAAATCTTATTATTATGTCTCAGAGAGTTAATCACAATCAAACACAATTATTATTTTTTATCTATTCAATCTTTTCATCTTACATCTAAAAAAATAACTACACTATTTTGTTAATAACTACATTATTTCTTCTTTTTTTTTATAGATTATAATATCTAAAAATATAATAACTACTCTATTTTATTAAATAAAAAAACATGTAGCATAAAAATAAACTGATCATTAAAAAAATTTGATAACTAACAAAAAAATATTATATTTAATATTTAATAGTCTTACAAAATTTAATAATTACAATAATTCTTTATCAACTTTAATAATTAATTTGAATTTTATTTACATATTAATAAAATACAATTACATTTCAACTTCTATTTCAAAATCATATATTTACAAAAATCTTATTATATAAGAGTTAATCACAATTAAACATAATTATCACTCTTTATATAATACAATATTTTTATCTTACACCTAGAAAAATAATAACTAGACTATCTTGTTAATAAGTGCACTATTTCTCCTTTTTTTTATAGAGTATAATATCTAAAAATATAATAATTATAATATTTTATTAAATAAAAAACATTTAGCATAAAAATAAATTGATTATTTAAAATTAAAAAAAACTGATGGCTAACAAAAAAAATGATATTAAATATTTGAAATTATTATAAAATTTATTAATTACAATAATTTTATTAATTGATCATTTTTCATAATTAATTTGATTTTTTTTTACAAATTAATAAAATGAAAAAATCATTATGGTTTCTAATATTAAATAATAATAATCATGTGATTAAACTTTCTAATGATAAATCATCTTATTAGCTTGTTAACTTTTATAATTAATTTTATTTTTTTAAGTTTTAAAATTATAAATTTCTAATATATAATTTAAAAACATGTTTTACACCTCCTTAATAATATGAGACATTCCAGATACTTACAAATAACAAACTTACTTTAAACTATAAAAAAATAGCCACAAAAATTAAAACAATTAAATATTTTAGTACAAAAAAAAAGATAGAATAACGATCAAAATAATTTTGTAATTCCTTTTTTTATTTAAAGAAAAACTTGTGGCATAAAATAGTTATATTTTATGAAAATAATTTTGATCCCACAAATTAATATGGTATTTTATCATACTTTGTTCTCACTCACACATTTTCTTGATAACTTCCAGAAAATCAATAATCCAAATACTATTCAAAATCAAACACGTTTAAAAATATGATTACATAATCAATTAAAAATTTAAAAACTTTCGTGCAACACGTGGGTTAATTTAAATTATGTCACGCACATGATTCATACTTACAATCTTGTCCTGACATTGTATTCTAACAACTCTGAAATATATTCCAGACTAAGCCTTAGTTTTTCATTTACTACTTACAACTATCTAATTCATGTTCACAATAATTTGTAATACTTTTTTCAAATTTTATGAGAGAGCTACTAATATTTTTAAATGAACTTCCCACATTATTGAACTAATTGACCTTTATTGAACCAACATATATAACATTTGTATTCTCCCATGAACTCATAATCAAATAACTCATGTGTAGCAGCAAAGCAAGCACGGGGGCGAAGATATATACTACATAAAGAGAAATACTCTAAACGTCTCAAGATTGGTTCTCATTTACCAACTGCCATGGAACATCACATATTTACACAAACATCTACAATCTTACAAAGGCCACTTGCTAAAATTACACCATCAATGTCTAGCCAAATTACCATTGACCAAGTTGTAGCTAAAGGGAGAGCTTTAAATGTTAGGTTTGAAGGTTCACAACCTTGGACTAGCTACCATGGTGGTTGGGGACCTAGGAAGTGTTATAATGTTCAATCCTTGGGAACTAACCTAATGGAAATATTCTCCACTAATATCTACTATGTTAGTGATCAAAATGATAATTTGATGAGTTTGTTTTACAATCGATTAGACAAGTATCTTAATCAATTACAAAGTCAATTTTTGCTTCCTAATTGATAAATAAGCTCCTTAATCATTATCCTTTGGAAATCTTTATAAGAGTATTTTGATAACAGATGAAGTTTAGGAAAAGATTTTAATGTATGTGTGTGTATTATCTTAGTACTTTGAGAGCTATTCACACTTAATATTGCATACAATATTATGCAATAGATAAACAAATCAATTAAGGATCACTAGCGAGCTTTTTGTAGATGGTTTTGTTTCTTAGTGAAGATTTTCAGTTTTCATAATCTGTGCATAGATCACCATAAATCTTCTCATTTTTTATTTGATTCACGTTCATTTCTTTGCTTGATGATGCTTATGATTTTTGTTTTGATTTCTTTTGTCATAATCAAAACCAAAATAACACGTACAACACATTAAACCACAAAAATATCATATCAGATCACTTGTATACTTATGTTGGGTAGGAATATGGAGCAAAGGAGCGGTCTAGAGGGGAGTGAATAGACCCTTTTAAAAATTTGACCAATTTTCAAAATGAAGTGTCAGAGTTTTTCAATGCGGAAGTTGTTAAAGCGAAAAATAGAGACCTTATGCTTGAATTGAAAATTAATCATGAATGCATTTAACAAATAATCTCATATTGATTTGAGATTATATCCAAAGAGTTGCAAACTTTAATGAATTGAAACTTTGCAATTTACATGAGATGTGTTTCTTACAAAATAACAATTTCTACAGGATTCTAACACCACTGTTTTTAGAATTTAATCAGCACTAAAACACAAATAGGTTTTGATTCTATCAAAATTTACACTTATGTAATAAATCTCTACCAACCAGAATTAACAATAAACTACACTAAGAAACGATTACCTAAATATCCAATAGCTATAAAAATTAAAATGTAAAAGAGAGAGAGAGAGAGAGTATACCAGGATGTATAATGGTTCGACTTTATCGTCATCGCAAGAGCTTACTCCACTCTCCAATGGTTTTCCATTGAAAGTTATTCTTCCACTATATTTTAACAATATTGCAAGAGTTCATAAAATCATGAATCCACAATAATGTTGAGAAAAATAAATCTCATATCTGCAAAATCTTTACTCGATTCTTGCTTCTTGAATCTTCCAGCTTCATCAAACTTCCAAGTCTTAGTGTGTGGTAATCACCCTTGATCCCACAGATTTCTTGATCGATGAACTGTACGAAGATTTTATAAGAACTTCTACTCTGTCTATAGGATTCCACACAACACTATCAAGGTCAACCTAGAAAGAAAAGACTTATTATTTTCACTAGAACTTATCACCACTCGTCACAACAACCACAATCTTGCAAGCCTCTTGAAAATCTTTACCAAATCTTCAAGAAATTTTAGTTTTAAGACACATCTCCCTCAATGATTATAAATCTTCAGAATCAATATCTGAATCCAAACTAGAGGTTGAAGATGAAAGAAATTCTATTTGCAAGAGATTTTTGAGTTTTCAAAAATGGAGGTTGTTGATTTCACAAAATCACACATTTGGTTATGAGATTACTTGTTGAGAATGAGATGACAAAAATAAATTAAATATGTTGGAAATTAACCATAAAAATAAGTGAAAATGGTTGTTAGATACGAGTCAAGAGCATTCATTAATTTGAGTCAAATGATCAAGTAGAATGGAACAAGATTAACATAAAAGAAGTGATCCATTTCCTATGATTCGAGTCATGTTATATATATGATACGAGTCATGAAAGGTCATGATTCGAGTCATGTACACATCTTGATTCGAATCAATTTGGATAGAGCCAAACAGGGAAAAATGAAAAAAAAAATGATTTGAGTCATGTAGAAAGTGTGATTTGAATTAAACTGGGCAGTGGCGAATAAGACTTGTGTGATTCGAGTCGTGTGCAACTTGTGATTTGAGTTTCAGTGTTCCATGATTTGAATCGTCTATAAACTAAAATTCGAGTCACAAACACCAAAATTTTCCTATTTTCCTCTTTTTGGTTTGATTTAAATCATAATTTGTGAGTGATTCGAGTCACGCACAATAAATCTCAAATTTTCAAGTTTTTCAAAATAGTTTGAGATTTAACTTCCCACATAACTTGAACCAACATCAAATATGGTTCTTGTTCCATGTCGACCAAATACCTGCGACCCACTGCTTTATGTCGTCCAAAGGCCCGAGACTCTTTACTCTAAGCCAACTAAATGCCCATTAGCACAAGCCTATTATCTAGCCTACTCCGCCAACCCAAGGTATAAATACCTTTGTAAAGGATTCTAAGATACACAATCTCTAATATTCATTTTCACTTCCACTATCTTGAACCTTAAACTAACTTGGGTATTAGAGTGTTAACCATGCAAGCACCCTCTTGAGTCCATCATATTAAAGATATCAACATTGAGTAATGGCACCGCATCAAGATCCACCTCTCGGGTTCAAGAAGCAATGTGATTGTTGTAAGACCTCTGACTGCTTTCAGGATTACCGACTAAGCTCACTGATCAATCACCATTTATAGTAAGTTTTCATTACTGATCCGACGCAAAACAGAGACATTTGATACACTGTGCAAGTATTTAAGGTACAATTCGAATAGTTTTACTTCCGTTATTTTATTTACGCATTTTTAATCTTTGTTATGTTTTACTTTGTTTATCTTGATTTTATGCGTGGGATAGTTGTGTTTTTGTCCGACAGATCCATGTAGAAGAACCGGAGAACTCAGAACACGACAGTGCGAGAGACCGGCAAGCAAAAGAGCAGAAAACCCTGGTATAGGAGGCCTGACACGGGCCGTGTCAGGGCAAGGGAAGCAGAAGAAGAAAAACAGTAGCCTGACACGGCCACCCGTGTCAGCTGACACGGGCCATGTCAGGCAGAAATCCCAACCGTGTTAGGCTTACCATGGGCGTGTCAGGAGAAGCAGTAGGCTGACACGGCCACCCGTGTCAGCTGACACGGACCGTGTTAGCCCAAGCCCAATATTTCCAATTTTCTCGGACTTTTCATTCTTTGGGCTTTGTGGAGACATCTTTGGACCTGTCCAACTGCTGCTGGGAACTTTCACTATAAAAAGAGGTCTTCTGCCAAAGGAAAAATCATCCTGGAGTACAGCAAACCACAGTATTGTGAAGCAATCAAGTATTACAGAGATCAAGGCATTTGGAGAGCTGAAGAGATTCATGAGCGGGAGTGATTGAAGATCAAAGTCATCCAATTACTTGTAATGTGTAATTTTTATCTTGAATTCGTTTTAAACAATATGAGTAGCTAAAACCCTCAATGCTAGGGGGTGTCCCTGATTTAGAATTGTAATGAATTTGAGTTTACATTTGCATTTATAATGTTTTGTTTACGGTAACCTTTTGATGTGTTTATTGCTTTCTCTTTCGGACCAATTGAGATTGATCTATGGTTATCACCTAGGCTGGACCGCCAGTGATAAGGTTTTCATCAGGTTACTCTGCAGTAGATATCACCTAGGACTAGGGATACCCTGTATGAACCAGAGCATTCTTGATATTATACAACTTAACTTCACCCTAATTGGCTATGGACATAGGAATTGGGGTAGATTGATTAAAGGTTTTCTCACCAAGGACTTGGGAGAAAATACCCTTGAGAACTGGTAGTAATTGATATTTGTTGATGCAGCAGTAACTCAGAGTTGTTACAAGGATAAATCATACACCTTCCCTGGCATTGTTCCTTTTTCTCTAGAAACCCTTACTTTCATATTTCTTTATTATTTTCTTTTTACACTCAAAAACCCAAATTAATACTTTTTGTTTAATTGAATGATAATTTAAACTCAATACTAACGTGCAGTCCTTGAGATCGACATTCGAGGAATTTCCCCATTATTACTATAACAGGCAAAATAGTACACTTGTTATTTTCCCGATCAAGTTTTTGGCGCCGTTGCCGGGGACTGCCAAAAATATAGAGTTTAATTTTATTTCAATTAAAATTTTGTTGCTCTGCAATAAAATTATTTTTCTGTCATTTATATTTCACTAACCAGTGTATGCAAGGAAAACCCTCAGCTGAAATTCTTTTTGACGCAAAGATCGAGAGAACCCTTCACAGAAGACGCAGAGAACAAAGAGTGGATTCTACAGAAGAAAGTACTTTGGATCAACCAGAAGTCAAGGAACCAATGGTTGAAGTTCCTCCAATTCCACCTCTTCCACCCCCGGAAAGACTCCTAGGTGACTATGGAGGTGCAAACGCATCGGGTGGTCGACTGACCATTGTTAACCAGCCGGTGAATGTGACAAATTTTCAACTGCATCCTAGCACAATCAATCAATTGGAAAGAGAACCTTCCACCGGAAAGGTTAATAAAGATGCCAACAAACACCTGCAGAGATTTCTGACCATGAGCACCACCTTGAAAATTGATGGTCACACTGATGAAGCAAAAAAATTAAGAATGTTCCCGTTCACTTTAGCTGAAGACGCAGAAGAATGGTTCTATTCTCTCCCTGTCGATAGTATCACTTCCTGGGAGGAGATGGAAACTGCATTCTTAAATGAGTATTTTCCAGCATCAGTATTCCTGAGAAAAAGGTATGAAATTCTGAATTTCAAACAGAAGGATGGTGAATCATTGGGAGACACTTACAAAAGATTCAAAAGGATCTTAGTCGCGTGTCCCACTCATAATATGGATCAGACAGAACAAATGCAAATGTTCGTTAATGGGCTGAAATTAAAGACAAAACAGTTGATTGATACAGCAGTCGGTGGCTCAACAAATTTCTCAACAACCACTAGTATCAAGAGGATTATTGAAGCAATAGCTGCTAATGAGCATCTAGAGCTATATGACAGGTGTACCAGACAGCCAGATGGGGTGATTGATCTAAAATTAGAGACAAATAAAATCCGTCTGGAAGACACTATTGCTGCAAAAGTAGACTAAAAGCTGAAATATATGAATATAGGTACTCAACGGATCACGCAGGTTCAACCAACTCAGGAGAGCACTTGTGAAATCTGTAATGGACCTCATCACACTGTCTATTGCTTTGCAACTCCCCAATAAATCAAAGAGATCAAATTCTTGAAGCAGAATAATCCCTACTCTAACACTTACAACCCAGGTTGGAAGAATCATCCAAACTTCTCCTAGAAAGATCAGAGAGGGAACGTTCCGCAACAGGGTACAGGGCAATATCAGACTCAGTATCAGCAACAGCAACAACAATAGGCACCTAAAAAGGCATACTGGGAGATTGCCATTGAAAACCCGGCAGCTCAAAATAGGCAATTTGAAGAAGAGACTAGAAACAATCAGAAAAACACCACCGCCTCCCTAAAGAATCTCGAAGTTCAGCTGGGGCAGATAGCACAGCAACTGGCGAGTTCTCGAACACCAGGTTCCCTGCCAAGTGAAACAGTTCAAAATCCGAGAGGTCAGGAGAATATTAATACTGTCACGACGACAGAGAAAAAGGCTGCTAAAAAGAAAAAAATTATATCACCGAGCGAGCTGACTAAAGAAGAAACTACAAAAGGAACTAAATTGGTGATTAAGTTGCCCTACCCTCAAAGAATGACAAAGAAGGAACCTAGTGAGTCAGACTTGGAGAAATTCATGACAATGTTTAAAAAGATTGAGGGGCATATGGCCTTGTTTGAAGCACTTAAAAGGATGCCCATGTACAAGAAATTCATGGAAGAGGTAATGGCTGAAAAGAAACCAACCACTGAAGAACAAGTATCCGGTAAGGAACAATATAATGCAAACTCCCTGGAGCAGAACATTCCTAACAAACAAAAGAATCCAAGAACTGTCACAATACCATGCACAATCAAAGAAAGAACCTTCAAAAAGGTACTAATAAATTCTGGAGCTAGTGTGAATCTGATGCCATTATCGATCTATCACAGGCTGGGTATTAAAAATATCAGTGATATAAAGACCAATCTGAAGTTTGCGGATCACTCAAGAAAAGATGCATATGGTATAGCTGAAGATGTGCTGGTAACAATAGCGGACTTGACTTTTCCAGCCGATTTTGTAATCCTAGACATACCTGAAGACAATGAGGCACCCATCATTCTGGGTCGACCTTTCATGAATACGAGTTGATGCAAGCTCGACATGGATGAGTGCACGTTAACCTTGAAAGTTCACAACAAGGAAATAACATTGAATGCTATTGAAGACCAGGAGATGGAGGAAGATACAAAATCTCAGTATCAAGTAGGCTTAATCAGGACATTGAATACTATCAAAGTCTCACCACTGCCAGTAGCCACCCTAAACGGAAAGATTCCTAACACCGAAAGGAAGGTTAAAAAGGAATCGTGGCACAAAGGAGTCCACACTGATAAAAGAGACAACGTCCGAGTTGTAGACAAGAAGTGCAACAAGGTTTTGAACCTGAAATACCCCCCATGATAAGGGAAATGAACTGTCGAGCCATGCGACGTTAAACGCAGCGCTTCGTGGGAAGCAACCCACACTTTTTATTTCTAATTAGTTGTATGTGTCTGTAGGTATACATGGGTTCTACAAGGAGGAGCCAGAAGAACCAGCGGTTGACCTGACAAGAAAACCAAAAAACGGCCAAAGGGACAGCCTGACACGGCCACCTGTGTCAGCTGACACGGGCCGTGTCAGAAGAGTAAAAAAATAGATGAAGGATGCTTGAAAACAGTGGCCTGACACGGCCACCCGTGTCAGGAGCACTATAAGAAAAGGGTTTTGAGGAAGATAAAACAGTGGCCTGACACGGGCTGTGTCAGGAGCACCGAAGGAAATGTTGGTTGAGGTTTGGTAAAACAGTGACCTGACACGGCCGGCCGTGTCAACTGACACGGCCCGTGTCAGGATCACTGTAAAAGAAGTTGGAGAAAATGGTGAAACAGTGGCCTGACACGGCCGTGTCAGGCGTGCGAAATTTTTGAATTTTTTTTGAAAAAATTAAATTTTCATGGGGCCCACCCCCTTAAACCACTTTTAACCACTCTTTTTTCCCTTATCACTCATCATTATCAGATTTTTACCCAATTTATCATCACTCTCTCTCATACTTTTTCATCTTCTTCTTTCACTCTCTCACAAACTCCATTAAAACTCACTCACCTCACCACACAAAACCCTACATGCAACCAAGTTCCACTCACCTATAGCCCGAACACCCTTCACAAATATTTCTCACCTCGTCGTCCCGGTCGCAACCACGGTTTTAGACTTTTCTAACTCAAAAGTTCGGAATTTTGCTATTTTTGCAGGTCCAAAATGTCCTCGAACAGAATCCTTACCAGAAAGCAACAACGTGCAGAGATGGCGAAGTCCCGGAAGCGCCCGAGCCGGAAGCCTAATCCCCACAATATTGTGTTTGACAACCCGGAGCAAGAGAGACGTTACCAAAGTCACCGGAAGCGCAAGCTCACGTCGACCAGGTATATGTGTGAGAATACTCTGACCGCTCTAGGGCTAAAAATTGAGGTAGACCGAATGTTCCATGTTTTGGGCATGCTCGAGTTTCTGAGTTTGGAGGTGCCGACCTACAAGCGCATTACTCTCGAGTTCCTCAGCACCTTGGAGTTCTAGCTGGAAAAGCAGTGGGTTAACACAACCAGGTATTATTTCGGCACCATACGCTTCCGTTTGTTTAACAATTATCATGAGTTGTCTGTGGAGGAGTTAGCTGCAATACTCCGACTCCCGCTGAACGGACCCGGAGCGGTCCTAGACGGGTTTTCTCCTAAGGATTTCTGGATCGCCATAACTGGGAGGACGGATTACTCCTCCAAAGGTGCGAAAGCCTCGGGCATCCCGAATCCCTGTTTCAAGTACGCCCAAAAAGGTTTAGCCTACACATTATTCGGTAGAGGCGACAACACTAGGGTAGCTACTCAGAGAGAGCTATTCTTCATGTACTCGATGGCCCCAACAAAGACCATCAATGTAGTTGCCTTTGCAGCAGACTACCTGGGGAGAGTAGGCCGAGCTAACTCCGGAGGAATATCCGTGGGAGGAATGATCACCCAAATTGCATTGCATTTTGGGTATCAGGCTGTTTTACTCGAGGACACGCCAATTTCAGGTAATACAAAAATTGACATGGCTGCTCTGATTTCCCAAGGTATGGTTGCAGTTTCCCCTACCTATTATTCTGTCCTCATTCATAAAAGGTTTATCATCGCTCTGTCGGATCCGGACAGAGTGACTATCACTGACTGTGCGAATTGGTTATATGTGAGTGCCGATCCCGATGCAGATGAAAGCCACGAAACTGACCACTTTAATGCATGTGAGCAATTTGTAGATGACCAGGAAGAAGGAAGAGAAGAAGAATATCCTCAAGCACCTCCTAAGCAGTTTGTTCCACAACATCAGGAACCCACCCAGCAGGCGGCGGGTTCATCATCTTGGTCAACTGACCAATGGAGCTGGGTACAGACCGAGATAGGTGACTTGAGGACTGAACAGCAAAGGCAGGGCATCGAGCAAGCCTGTCAGGGCGCGATGTTGAATGAGATGAGCAGCATGATGCGACAATTGATGTTGCATTTCCCGCACCCTCCGCCTCAGTAGGACCCTGTGAGTTCCCTCCTCCGCGCTTGTTCACAAACATTATGGACAATTTTGAGTTCAAGTGTGGGGGAGATTTTATGTCTTTATTTGTAATTTGTTTGTGTTATTTTTACTTTTTAATTGCATTTGTCTGTTGAATGTACATTATGCTGCAAGTGTGTGTGTCAAGTCTGTGTTGACAGGTTGGAAAAGTAATGATCACAATTGATAGTGGATGAAAGATCACACCACTCACCATGGCTTGTTGTGAAGGATCTCCCCATAAAGTGACACTGCTGACAGTAAAGATCGGACGCAACATATACAGCTTAACCGACACGAGTATCCTGCACACTCCGAAGTAAGGAAGCAATTGCACCAAATTAAGAAGCATTGTGGATCCTGTCAAAGCTGAACCAAACCAAGTGAGTCAGAAAAGGCCAAACACATTAATCATCATGAGCGGCATTCAGGTTTGTCTTTATCACTCTAAATTTGCATAGACTCTCTAGGACTGTCACTGCATGATACACACACTGAGGCACGTTGTTTGTAATTAACCCCGAGCCTTTCTAGCCATCCTGCATTATTATATCCTTCGTTAACCCCCTTTGAGCCTATATCCATTTTTTTGTTTGTTTAAAACACCATGAATGTAACCATTGGCCGAAACACTTCCTCACCCTGTTCAGAGTCATGAGAATACATTCCAACTGTGTGGAAAAGCTAAGTTTGGGGTAAAAACCCCAAAAGCTCTCAAAGCCCTAGAAAGTGCAAAAACAAAAGAAAAAAGAAAAATTGATGAATCGAGAAAAAGAAAGAAAAATAAAAATCAAATAATCGATGATTCAAAAGAAAAAGCACTGAAAAGGGCAGTCGGTAAAAATTCAAGAAATAAGAAAAGAAAATCGAGGAAATAAAAGAAACAAACACAGGATGTAACATCGACTCTGAACCAAAAGCCCATTGTTTCCCTTTTTAATCCATACCGTAACCCAAGCCAAGCTACAACCCTAAAGACCTCAAAAGTGTGTGTGTTGTGTGTAGGTGATGAGAAAAGAGAGACTATTCAAACTTGTGAGTGATATTGCATACTTTGAATTATGAGTGTAAACAGTTAACCCCGAGAGAATTGGTGAGAATGTGAAATAAGCTGACAGGTGAAACGGTGCTTTAAAGTGGAAGTGTGAGTGATGACTTATGAGGATGGGTAGGACTTGTGGAAGGAAAAGGGAAGACGTTCGCGAATGATCTCAGCAGTGGTGGAAAGCATAAAGAATTCTGGGGAGTGATACTGAAACATTCCTTGGGACAAGCAATGAGCTAAGTTTAGGGTTGTGATCAGTCACCATTTATAGTAAGTTTTCATTACTGATCCGACACAAAACAGAGACATTTGATACACTGCGCAAGCATTTAAGGTACAATTCGAATAGTTTTACTTCCCTTATTTTATTTACGCATTTTTCATCTTTGTTATGTTTTACGTTGTTTATCTTGATTTTATGCGTGGGATAGTTGTGTTTTTGCCAGACAGATCCAGGTAGAAGAACCGGAGAACTCAAAACACGACAGTGCGAGAGACCGGCAAGCAAAATAGCAGAAAACCTCGATACAGGAGGCTTGACACGGCCACCCGTGTCACCTGACACGGACCGTGTCAGGGCAAGGGAAGCAAAAGAAGAAAAACAGTAGCCTGACACGACCACCCGTGTCAGCTGACACGGCCACCCGTGTCAGGCAGAAATCCCAACCGTGTTAGGCTTGCCATGGGCGTGTCAGGAGAAGCAGTAGGCTGACACGGCCACCCGTGTCAGCTGACACGGGCCGTGTCAACCCAAGCCCAATATTTCCAATTTTCTCGGGCTTTTCATTCTTCGGGCTTTGTGGAGACATCTTTGGACCTGTCCAACTGCTGCTGGGAACTTTCACTATAAAAAGAGGTCTTCTGCCAAAGGAAAAATCATCCTGGAGTATAGGAAACCACAATATTGTGAAGCAATCAAGTATTACAGAGATCAAGGCATTTGGAGAGCTGAAGAGATTCATGAGCGGGAGCGATTGAAGATCAAAGTCATCCAATTACTTGTAATGTGTAATTTTTATCTTGAATTCGTTTTGAACAATATGAGTAGCTAAACCCCCCAATGTTAGGGGGTGTCCCTAATTTAGAATTGTAATGAATTTGAGTTTACATTTACATTTATAATATTTTATTTACGGTAACCTTTTGATGTGTGTATTGCTTTCTCTTTCGGACCAATTGAGATTGATCTATGGTTATCACTTAGGCTGGACTGCCAGTGATAAGGTTTTCATCAGGTTACTCTGCAGTAGATATCACCTAGTACTAGGGATACCTTGTATAAACCAGAGCATTCTTGATATTATACAACTTAACTTCACCCTAATTTGCTATGGACATATGAATTAGGGTAGATTGATTAAAGGTTTTCTCACCAAGGACTTGGGAGAAAATACCCTTGAGAACTGGTAGTAATTGATATTTGTTGATGCAACAGTAACTCAGAGTTGTTACAGGGATAAATCATACACCTTTCCTGACATTGTTCCTTTTTCTCTAGAAACCCTTATTTTCATATTTCTTTATTATTTTCTTTTTACACTCAAAAACCCAAATTAATACTTTTTGTTTAATTGAATGATAATTTAAACTCAATACTAACGTGCAGTCCTTGAGATCGACATTCGGGGAATTTCCTCATTATTACTATAACAGGCAAAATAGTACACTTGCTATTTTCCCGATCACTCACAAACCAACACGAGTCTTTTTAGCATGTTTTATCCTCACTCACACACTTACCGAGAAACTTCCTAGAAGGTCACAAATCCAAATATTACTATAAGTTAAACACGTTTAACTATGGAGTTCTTATTTGTTAAGTTACTAAAAAGAAGATGCATCTTGTTGGTATAGATAGTACCAATCAATCCTTATAAGTCTTCCTTCAACCATGCAGTCCCATACCTGCACAACCAGGATCTTTTCATTCTGATGTGAATTCAGGCGACTACTCCCCACCATCTTCAGCCTCGGGTGTTACATGCCCGCCAGCTTCTGCTTGGTTTGGCCCCGAACCATATCATTTTGGGAGAGGTCTACTCTGATACCATTTGTAATGCCCTATACTGCTTTCAGGATTACTGATTGACCCCACAAATTAACACGGGTCTTTTTGGTATGTTTTATCCTCACTCATACGCTTACCGAAAAACTTCTCGTAAGGTCACCCATCCATATACTACTCCAAGTAAAGCATGCTTAACTATGTCATTCTTATTTGTTAGGCTATCGAAAAGAAGATGCATCTTATTGATATAGGTAGTATCAATCAATCCTTATAAACCTTCATTCTACCATGCAGACTCATACCTACACAGCCTCGAGATCCTCACATTCTGATGAGAATTCGAACGACCACTCCCTACCATCTTCGGCCTCCGGTGTTACAACCACTCCCTGCCCTCTTCGGCCTCGGGTGTTACAATCTTAACCTTTGATCCATGGTGTTGTATCTGCGTAGTTCACAAGAGGCTCCATTTTACCGTAGTTTCTGCAATCATCACCATTTTTGGTTTCACAACAAAATATTGGTGTCTTCTATGGGAATCAAGCTCTGATTCCTACAATTTCCACTAGTTCGTGTTCAATGGTCATACATGAGCTTCGAAGAGATCTTCGATGAAGAAATCAAAGTTTCACGAAGCCGAAATCTTAGATATGTTTCTTTTGGATTCCACGAGCCACGATTCAATATCAAAAAAGAAACTACTTCAATTCCGAGAAATCTCACAACAACACCAACAAGAGCCTCAAGTAGAGATCTCATTAGGGAACGTCCTGGTCAACCAGGGGCATCAACCTCAAGTATTAGGGAAAGCTAGTCAGCGGGCGCCTTCAGGTTTAAATTTGCAAATTCGGGGTCTGTCTAGTGTGATATCTCCCTCAATCGAGCGATGTCACATGTTTGTTCCCACCAAGCACACCTTCGTTTGGGTCTCATCAAATTCGAGGGAAAACTCATATTGGGCACAAGCAAGGTCAGAATGAGTCACCCCTAAGAAGTGCACCAGGTATGGCCTTACCTCGGACAACCAACGTCGAGTGTCTCATCATTGTAAACATCTTCTGCTGACCATAGTGCTACTAGGGAGAATGGAGTTATGGAGTTGATTCCATAACTAAGTCTCTTCCTCTTTTGACATTAGGCAAGTGGAGAGATAATTTGTTTCTTAAGGAGTCCACAGATATCAGTTATCTTTTGATCTGACTCCCTTCATGATAACTTCATCCTTCTCATTTGTTACCATACATTCAGATTTATTGAAGTTTACCTTGAGACCTTGGTTACAGAGTTGTCTAATACTTATAAGATGAGCAATCAGTCTTTTAACAAATAGAACATCATCTAGACTATGCAATCCTTGATAGTCCAACTTACCAATCCCCTTTATTTATCCTTTTGATCCATATCCAAAGGTGACATGGCTAGTGGAATAAGACTTAATGTTCACCAAAAATTTCTTGACACCAATCATGTGTTTAGAGCAACCACTATCAAAATATCAGTCCTCTCTAGCAGATGCTATGAGGGAAGTGTGAGCTATGAGTCCCGACATACCATTTTTGGGAATCCATCTTTTCTTGGGCTTCACCATGGTTTGCTTTCTTCTGAGTTGTGAATAAGGTTTAGGATAGCCATACGATTTGTAGCAATAAGGTTTTATATGACCAAACTTCCCATAGTGATGACACTTCCATCTTTGGGTCTTGCTTCCTTTGTGAACCTCTTGATACCCTTGCTGATGTTGGGACATTTGATTTGACATATGTCGCTCTTGTTGTCTTTTGGATGGAACAAAGTTCATTACATGCCCTTTTCCTTTGTTCATTCCTCCTTGATAGTCATAGCCTAAACCTTGAACTTTTCCAGCATTCTTACCAATTTGAAGAATTTCATCCAGTACATCAGAATTACTGTTAAGCATTCTTACAGGTTTAGTCATATTGTCAACTCTTGAATTGAGCAGTACAACTTCCTCCTTCAGATCAGAGATAATAGAGAGATATTCCACTTTCTCAGCCTGTAATTAAGCAATATTTTTCTTTTGATCTTCTTCCAGTTTACAATCTTCTTCACTTCTGAGGCACAATTTTTTGTAGGATTCAGCAAGTTCTTCAAAGGTTAGTTCTTCACAGTCAGAGTCTTCATCAGAGTCACAAATTCTAGTAAGGGCGGTAACCTGTTTGGTAGGTTCCACTTCAAGATCACTTTCAAAATCATCTTCTGACCAAGAGACACACAAACCCATATTCTAATTTTTGAGAAATGTGGGGCACTCAGCCTTTATGTGACCAAACCCTTCACATCCATGGGACTGTATTCCTTTTCCTTGGTTAGTCTTTTCTTCAATTTTGGGCCTTCTGCCAAAATCCTAATTTTTGGTGATGTCGAATGACTTGTTCTTGACATTAACTCTTGTCTTCTAGTCTGTCTTCTTCATCACTTTGTTGAATTGTCTCCCAAGTAAGACAATGACATTAGATATCCTTTCATCTAAATCCAGGTCACATTCATCTTCGAGGTCTTCAATATTCGAAATAAAGGCTATGCTTTTCTTCTTTTCTGACTTTTCATTGATTCCTAACTCAAAGGTTTGAAGAGATCTCATAAGGTCATCAACTTTCATGTTGTTGATATCTTGAGCTTCTTCAATGGCAGTAACCTTCATGTCAAATCTCTTTGGAAGAGACATGAGGATTTTTCTAACCAGCTTGGCATCTGACATCTTCTCCCCTAGAGCACTTGAAGCATTGGTTATCTCAATGATATTCATGTGAAAGTCATGAATGCTCTCATCCTATTTCATTCTTAAGCTCTCAAACTTGGTGGTCAGAAGTTAAATTCTTGACATCTTTACCTTGGAGTTTCCTTCATGAGCAGTCTTCAAGATCTCCCAAGCATCTTTAGCAACAGTGCATTTGTTTATTAGTTTGAAGATGTTCTTGTCCACTCCATTGAATAGAGCATTCAAAGCTTTGGAGTTTCCCTGAGCTAATTTGTCATCTTCATCATCCCAGTCTTCCTCAGGCTTCAGCTCATCAGTGATCTTGCTATCTTTGTCTCTAATCATTTGTTGATCTCATCCCTTGACCACATATTTCCAAGCCTTGATGTCCATGGATTTGATAAAATCCACCACACATGCTTTCCAGTAGTCATAGTTAGTCCCATCAAGAATGGGTAGTCTGTTCACAAAACCTCCTCCTTGTCCATTGTACCATAAAATATCTTCCCTGAATCTCACCCAGAAACAGAGCAAGATACCTGCTCTGATACCAATTGAAATTTTGGTATGCAGATATCAGATGTCCTATGAGATGTCGAGACACTGATATCTGATCAATAACAGGACAACTTACATATAGAGGAACATAAAATAATATAACACACAAAGTTGTTAACCCAGTTCGGTGTGCAACAACACCTACATCTGCGGGCAACCAAGTTATGGAGGAAATTCACTAAATAGTATTAGTTTGTAGGCCTTCTGCAAACTATCTCCAATTTACAGTTAACAAGCTAATCACTACCCGCGCTTAACTTCTACCTAATAATCCTCATAGGTGTGGGACCCTTCTCACCTCCCTATCAATCACAACAGTGATACTTAAATAATTACAAGAAATTCAGAAGTCACACTTCACAGACACACAATCACTCAATGACTAAAAGCTTATGAGTGCTTAACAATTCTTACAACCAGTTAACACAATCCTACTCATAAATCAAGATGATATTTGAGAGGCTCACAAACAACACGTATACTCAAACCTTAATATAATCAACTATCTTCTTTTCTACGTGCTCAATTAGGTTTCAAGACATTCTATATATATCCATAGAATGAACTGGTTTTGGGCCTTGTACTCTACATGAACTAGCTGCACAACATTAGGTTATCAATCAAAAGTTTCCTAAAATGTCTTAACATTTAGAAAACATAATCTGTTAACCATAATTAGAATCTCTGATTCCTCAATCACAAATGTCACATGGGAATGATTAATATTCCTCGAATATTCTGAAATCAGTTAAACACACATGTTACTAAAAGTAAAACCTGTTTCAAACAAAATGTCACAACCACATGTTAGGACATCTTGTATAACATGTTTCAGCTAAGTTAGTTTTACCAAAATGTCTGCCAATAAAAAATACAAGGAATTAACACATTGTAACACCCCAACGATATTTGTCTAGAATAATATCATTATAGTGTTAAAATTTGGTATTGAGTACAAGCACACGCGTCAAAGTGACTTTGCAAAATATAAAACCGATAAGAATAACACAGTACTAATACATGTAATGTGAATGTCGATATAAAACTAATGTAGAAGCACAACGAATAACATCGAGAATGAGACATCGAAGCCAACGAGAATTCAAACCATCATAACTTTTTCCTTTAGCTATTGTCGAACTAGCTGAAAATATATAACATGAATGGTGTGGGATGATACATATCAGTGAAGCTCTTATTAAACCATAAGCCCACTCGGCTGTATAGAGTTCTCTATCCTTATTTCACTATTACTAACACTATACTCACACGCTATTTCGCAACACTAAGGAACAAAGCTTGTATAAGCTTCCCACAACACGTGAAATATGTTTTCCTAGTCACATTTGTTATGCATAATAATGAGAGTTACGTATATCAAAAGTTGAAGTCTTAATGAACCTTTGTCCTAACAAGTGTTTTGAATGTCCTTGACAAACGACTACTCGCTGCCCACTAAGGTAAGGTCTTCCGGATTTACCTGTCTTCCTATTTATGGGAACACATCCCCTAATGTAAGGTCTTTCAGGTTTACCTGTCTTATTTCTCTCGGGGTCTTACTCTCTCACGTATCGAACTACACTTCCAATAATGTGTAGGAAATAAATCCTTTCACATACTAATGTCAACATAAATAGAGTTTACAAATGGTTTTCCCCCTTCATGTCCACTAAGGTGGTATTCGTAACTTACCCCCCCCCCCTCTTATATTGGTATCATGTTAAATAAGGCGGTATCCAAAATCATCCTACCTATCCCTTATCGGGTATTTCCTCACGTACTCACCGCCCATATAGACAGGGTTTACAAATGACTTTCCACCTCCATGTCCATTAAGGTGGTATCCAAAATTACCATTCCCCCTTATATTGGGATCTTGTTAAACAAAGCAATCTAAAATCTTCCTACCCATCCCTTATCGGGTATTTCCTTACCGTCAAATTCTATATTTAATCATAGGGTTTCCTCACTTACTATTTATTATCCTTTAGGTAAGAACATACATATCATATAGATTTAACATCTTTATCCTACATGGCTTAACCTAGAGACCAGCTATATTATCATTATCAATCGAATGATCGACTCCTCATAATTCTCCTATAATGCTAAGCATCACTTACCCCGTACGCGTATCATGAGTTTCTGAATCTTTCGACCGGACTTGATCACTCATATTCTTTACATCCACAATCTTATCACACTTAGTTAATAAAATAGGTACGCACCTATATGGTTTCACTCATATCAACTTAGTCAACTTGGACAAGTTTTAGGCTAGCCTTACTTATCCATCAACACACACTACCAACAATACCTTTTATTGCTTATAATATTGCCAAGCTCGTAAGTTACGCATTCTATCATCATCACAATAGATTATGCCTATGAAATAAATACAAGGTAGTTCAGTTTCAATAATGATTAAACATGGCATGTAAAATCCCTACTAGCACAAACTATGGTGTTTCAACCCTAATTAAAACATAACATATCCTAGGATAAAGTATACTCAAGCATTTTCGCCATTCTGATCTCGTACTTTCCAAGTCGGCTCAAATTCCAAAAATAAAAGGAAACAAGGAAAATATATAGAGTACACATATCAAGGCATGCAATTAAGGCAAAAAGGAAATAAATTGGGCGATTGTTGTAGCTTGTTATAGCCGCCTACAAAACCTGTCATGGCCCGTAGTTATTTGATACCTTGTCACTATGCAGAATATAACTTGAGCTTCAAGAATCGGATTGATGCGTTATGATATGCGTTAGAAAGCTAAGAGAAAACGCTACAAGTTTCATGTTGATGTCAAAATCTGATTCGGAGTGAAGGATGATAGAATAATTCATTGAAGTTCCAGACTTAGTTAAAATAGTTAGTTTGGGTCGGTTTTTGTAATTTTCGGGTCGGATCCCATAAGGGCCCAAATTTCCCTTTTATTTTATAAGGATTTCCGCTGATACAGTAATTCTATTATGCATTTATAAAAATTAGAAGCTTTAGACGAATTCATGAAGAACTAATCACCTACGGTTGATCTACTGTAATCATACCTCCATCATACTTTGAGGTTTTCATATTTCCCAATTAAATCTATTTTCCTTTCAATTCTTCTCTTTGATAATCAAATGCTTAATTAGATTTCTCTTAGGGTTGATTGATTTATTTTGATGATTGTATGTTCATTTACCTTAATTCGCATTTGTGTTATCACGTTTGCTTAATTCACGATTGTTTTAACTCGTCTGCTTAATAAGGAAATTATGAATATATATCTTGTGGTGTCAATTGCGTTTGTTTGATTGATACTATAATCGAAGAGGAATAGAGACAACTTAGGAATTGAGAATTATTTTGATCGATGATAAGTTAGGAGACCGAACAGTAGATCAGTTTATTTCATAATCACTTTTTATAATCACTTGTTCTAAATCGAATCAAAACCCCTCTTATTTTGTTTTCTTATTTGGTTAATTTTCCAAGAGTCTTTGCGATATGATACTTGAGTATCTCTTATCGTTCTTAATTACTCGTTTTTGACTCATGTGTGACAACATATCAAATTGGTGTTGTTGCCGGGGACTCTTGTCGTTTTTAAGCAATATTAAAGTCTTAGGTGTTTCCCCTTACGTTTTGGCCCCTCTATTCTTGTAGTTTTGGCCAAATCGCGTGTATCCGTCAAACCCGGTTCGAAAACCCGGTTTCAGGATTTTTTTTCCATTTTGATATTTTCCCATGCCATTTCAGTAGAAAAAAAGCAGGCTTTGAAGTCCTTTACTCTTGGAAAGAGTTACGAGACACCACCCTTAAAACCTCAAATTTATTGTTTTTCTATTTTTATTGAATTCTTTTACTGTTTTCATAGTTTCAAAAAAATCTAAAAAAAATCTCAAAATTGTTAATTAATTTCATTAGATTAAATTTCGTGTTTTTGTATATATTTTTATATTTATTTTAATCGTTTTCTGTGTTTTCCAACTACTTTGCTATATAGGGACATTGTTGGTATTTTCACATTTGTTGTTGCATTGTTGAATTAGTTCCAGCTACTAGGTCTGGTTGTTATGACTTGTTTGATTTTGATCCTGAAGTTGAAAGATCCTTGCACACACGTTGTATAGCAATTCGGGCTACCATTAGTTCACCACTTGTTAACGATTCTGATTTTGACTCTTTGGTTGTGCATAACTTATATGATTCTCACCTTGCTTTTGATAATAACATGGCTGAACAAAGGACGTTAAAAGAGTTTGTTGCTCCTGATGTTAATTATAATGGTTTATGTATCGAATATGCTGATGTTGTCGTTCCTTTTAAATTGAAATCGGTTTAGTACACTTGTTGCCAAGGTTTAATGGTTTTGTAGGTGATGATCCGCATAAGCATCTAAAGGAATTCTAGGTTATTTTCTCTACACCTTTGAGACCTGAACGAATAACAGAAGATCATACCAAACTCAAAGCCTTTCCATTCTCACTACAAGGTGCTGCAAGAGACTCGTTGTACTATCTTGAGCCTAATTTTGTTACAACATGGGATGATTTAAACAAATTCTTCCTAGAAAGATACTTTCCTGCCTCCAAAGCTGCATCAATCAGAAATGATATATGTGGTATTAGATAGAGCAATGAATCATTAGTAGAATACTGGGGAAGATTCAAACAGTTAGTGTCCAATTGTCCTCAATACCAAATTACCGAACATTTACTTATCCAATACTTTTATGAGAGATTGCTACCAATGGATAAAAACATTTTACATGCTGCTAGTGGTGGAGCACTTGTTGATAAGACTTCAATTGCTGTCAAATCCTTGATTGAGAACATGTCACTAAACTTCCAACAGTCCACAACTAGGGATAATTATATGGTCCAAGCAAAAGATGTGAATGAGATTCAGGTTTCTTCTTCTAACAAAGCTCTAGAAACCAGAATTGATGAACTTACCTCTTTAGTGAAATAATTAATAGTAAGTAAAGCCCACACAACAAAGTTATGTGGTATTTATACTTCTACCAAAAATCCGACCGATACATGTCCCTTTCTGCAAGATGAGTTGGTCATTGAGTTGCCTTAAGCATTTGCATCAACCCTTTACAATCAAGGCAACAATCAGAACATGTACACCACTCCTGGCCTATCCACTAATATGTATCATCTCAACTTGAGAAACCACCCAAACCTTCGGTATGGGAATCCATAACCTATCCAACAAAAGTTGATGTTACCCCTGCCACCACCATATAACCCTTCCAAGTAACCACCTATGCATCTTCCGGACCTTCACTTAAGGATCTTGTCAAGCAAATGGTTGTGAATAATCTTTGGTTTCAACAACGAACAAATTCTAGTATTTAAACTTTACAAACACAAATTGGACAGTTTGCCACTTCAATGAATGCATGCAGCAAGCTCAAGGATTAAACCAACTACCTGCCCAAACAATAGTGAATCCAAAGGGCCTTAATGTGAGTGCAATTTCCTTGAGATCCTGAAAAGTTGCAGAACCAGCCCCAGAAAAAAATAGAAAAACTGTTAGTGCAACACCTGAAAATAAACCTGAACCTTCTGTTGTTGTTGAGGCTGAAAAAAGAGTATGTACCACCGATCCCTTTCCCACAAAGAGTTATGAAAAATAATAAAATTGATAAGGAAGACAAAGAGATATATATTTCAGATGTATTCAAAAAGGTGGCAGTGAATATTCCATTACTTGATGTGATTAAGCAAGTTCCTAAATACGCAAAATTTATGAAAGATTTGTGCACACACAAGATGAGGCTTACCGAAAATGAGAGAGTGAATTTGGGATGAAATGTTTCGACCCTTATTCAACCTAAACCTTCACCTACCAGTTCAACCCTCAATCAGGCCATGCCACAAAAATGCAAGGACCCATAAACTTTTGCTATCCCATGTACCATTTAAAATAGTAAATTCAAAAATTGCATGTTAGATTTAGGAGCTTCTATTAATGTTATGTATACTTCTATTTTTAGTAATATTGATCTTGGTCCTTTGCAGAATACATGTTTAATGATTCAGTTGACAAACAGAAGCAATACCCGTCCTGCTGGAGTAGTAGAAGATGTACTTATTCAAGTTAATGACTTGATTTTTTTTTGTAGATTTCTACATTCTTGACACGGAAGGAGACACTAAGTCAAGCAAGGCACCCATCATTTTAGGCAGACCATCCATGAAAATAACAAAAACAAAAATTAATGTTAATGATGGCACAATGGCTATGGAGTTTGGTGATACCATTGCTAAATTTAACATTTTTGATGTTATGAAACATTCCATGGAGGAACATTCTGTTTTTCACATTGGATTGCTTTTTGAGTTTGTTGTTCATACTTATTCTGACTTGTTTTCAACTTATTTCCCATCATTGTCTGACTTTGATAATACTTACTATTGTGATTCATGTACCGATATTAACCTTTCTTCTATTTGTGCTGAGATTGAGGTTGACTTGTAGGTTGACATTTTTCTTATAGATGAAGTTGTTTATGCAGCTGAATCTCTCGACATCCGGGATGCCCCAACCAAACCATCCATTGAACAACCACCTTCTCTTGAACCTAAACCACTTCATGAGGATTTATATTATTCATCAAAGCTTCAATTTGAGCAGTAAGAGAAATTATTGCAGGAACATAAGAAGGAGATTGGGTGGACCTTGATTGACATTCATGATATTAGCCCATAAATGAGTATGCATAGGGTCTCACTTGAATATGGAACAAAAGTAATGAGGCAACCTCTTAATCCTTTGATTCTTTATGTTATAAAAAATGAGATCACTTTCACGTGCCCATTCGACACTTTTACTTATCCAAGATCATTCTTTGATCCTGGAATAAAAGACGAAGACACTACTAAAAATTTCAAGAATAATGGACACTACCCAAAGCTACTACATAAGATCCCCACTTTGAAAGAAGAGACTGTAGAAAAGCTCTCTTTAGGAAAGGCTACTTATGTGACCATCTATCCACCTTGACTCCCTGATGCGTTCTTTTTTATCTCTCATTTCTCTTGTTTTATAATTATGTTCTTTCATTAAGGACAATGTGTGTTTTAAGTGTGGGGGAGGGAACATTTTACTTTATTTTATTTCATTAAGTTTCTTTGTTTTTATTTTTTTTCTTACATGATTTTTTTTCTTCATGTTTTTTGTATATGATTTTCGAGTTACAATTGTGAGTATTTTCTCCGTTCTCTTAACTAAAGACTTGTGGTGTGATGTAATTGATTCTTTTTATGCATTCTTAGTATGATATGTAGGACTAAACTTTAAATTATACGTTATTTGTGGTAGATCATTTAACCTTGTGAGAATTTGAGTCTTTTAATGGATAACATTAAAAAAATCCATCTTTTCTTTCTTGTGTGTTTCACTCATGTATGTTAGGCTCTAGAACTTGAATTGACTCTTGTTGAAACTTTTTGTTTACTTGTGTACATTGATATGATAAAGAAAACTTGTTTTTGTTTTGTTTATTTTTTTAGCCAGTTAGCCAAAAAGCCAACCCTGAATATATCATCCCTTGTTTAAAAATCCTTTGAGCCTATTATTCAATTCTTTGTTTAAAACTCATTACAAGTCAAAAAGTAAAAAACAATGGTATCACCCTATCCAAATGGTCGAAGGAGCCTTGTTTAAAATTTTGTGGGGTTGAATTATTATAGTCGTAATACTTCAAAGGTTGGCAGAAAAGAAAAATAGAAAAAGAAAAAGAAAAAAGAAAAGAAAAGAAGGATGTCAATACATATTCCTTCTAAAAATGAAAAAATGAGAAAAGAAAAGAGAAGTAACTGCAATGTTGTTGTGTGAAAATGAATGAAGTTTTTATTAATTCAACTCCCACAGTTTCTTTCAATTTTCTTTTGATATTTTGAATTTTAACCTTTACCCCTTAGGATTTACCTCACCCTTACCTTGACCAAATTACAACCCGAATAAAAGTCCTTTTGATCTTTGTGTGCATGTATTTCATCAAGTGTGGATGTTAGAGTCTTTTTAAGTTTATGGTAGTACTAATTTTCATGATATGTTTTAAGTGTAAAAAGTCAACCTAAACACTTGAGAGTTGAGTGAATTTATCTTGTGAGGATCTTACTACTTTTGATGTACTCTTTGGTAATTTGTTTACGTATTTGTTTTGAATGTTACAAAAAGTTACTTACTAATGTTATTTTCTTGAAACTTAGATTTAGAATTTTGCTTGCACTTTGTATCACGAGAACCTTTGGAATCACATGTTTTTTTTGCTCTTGTGTTTTTTCTTTTCTGTTTTGAGTTTTGAATTTATAATTTTGCTCGGAGTGCAAAAGTTCAAGTGTGGGGGAATTTGATCAGTGCATTTTAATGCATATTCTTCTACTATTGTACTTAGACAACTATATAGTTTATTATATTATTTTTACCCTTTTACTGTGTTTTTATATTTAAGTTTATTTCTGACTTTATTTTATTTTCGTACTTTATTTCCAGCTTAAACAATTATTTGATATCTTGTCACTGTGGATACCATAACTTGAGCTTCGAGAATCAGATTAATACATTCTGATATGCGTTGAAAAGTTAAGAGAAATAGCTATAAGTTTTGTGTTGAAGTCAAAAGATGATTCGGAGTGAAGGAGAGTCAAATAATTCGTTGAAGTTCCATACTTAACTAAAATAGTTAGTTTGAGCCGGTTTTTGTAATTTTCGGGTTAGATTCCATAAGAGCCCGAATTTTCCTTTTATTTTATAAGGATTCTGCTACAACCACACATATCAGCTTCTAGTCCGATATCAGTGCCCAAAAACCTCCCCAAATTCATCCCTACCACGGATTTTTCTCGAGGAGATCATTCCCAAGTGGCTATTACCAATTCCTATTGATGCTAATATGTTTGAATCAACTCACAACCATAACACACAATAGCTTTTCATACAACTCATAAACAAGAAGCAATCGAGTATGTAACATACACACAAGCAACAATTAATGAAATAATCCCCAATCCCAATCATGCATCACACCCTAATTGGTTATAATCCTAAATTGAAGCCTATAATGGAACCCCATCTTTAATTCAAACATGAGTTCTCTAAATTCTGCAGGTGAACATATTGATGATGCCTTGAAAGTCAACCCTAATGCTCAAAACTCTTCACATGTAATGAGTTTCCAAGCTTGCTCTAATTTGTGAGCAAAGTCCTTACCTTGAATAAAGTTTTGAATGATAGCAAATTGTGTGATCATTGACCAATTGTTGGCATGTGCATCAGTTTGCATGATTCATTTGTGTTTTTATCTCATACTAGTGTCTCATATCTATACATAAAGATCCACAGTGATACATCTATTAAAAGAACTCATAAAAACTATTTTGTATCAGTATGGATCAATACATGATCTTATGCATCGATCCATGAAATATATTGTAAACCACAAAACATTTTTGCTTCAGCATGCATCGATCCATACGAGTCATGTATCGATACATGGACAGGCAAATTGCTTTATGGATCGATCCACACGCATCTTGTATCGATACAAGCTTAGTTGAAATGCTTCATGTATCGATACATACGAGCCTTGCATCGATACATGCCTTCATTAATTCTCTAAAAAATTTCAATGTTACAGTATGAATCGATACATAACATCATGCATCAATACATAAGTCTGTTTTTAACCAACTAACAGCTTCTGTCCTTGTATATAAGAAATATTTTGGACAGCAGTGAAGGAAACGAATTCACAAGAGAAAAACAGTTGAACACAAGATTAAAGCAGTGTAAGAGCAATTGTTTTTGGAGCACATAGAAACCTGAAAGATACTTCATCTTCTTCATCTTCTCAATCACTTTTCTTCAAGAACATCAACACATAATCATTCTTGTTCTTCGGATTAAAGGATCATCGAGATAACGTTCAGTGGTACGATCAAGGATCTAGCTGAGGTGTTCAGTGGAACGATCGAGGATCTAGCTGAGTTGAAGATTGAAGGGGGTTTCGAGGAAAAACCAATTGGTTTGTCCTTCAAGAACTAGAGTGTTCTTGAGGGTTTGTCAGTCATGTTTGCAGAACAGATTCAGCCGCAGCGTTGCGTTTGGAGATCGGGGGATTTCGCAAACAGGTCGTGGAATCGGTGAATTGTTTGCAATTTCTTGCAGGAAATTCTTGATCGAGCTCAGATCAAGTGGAGGTTTCATACAAGAAGAAGTTCTTGGGATTTAGAATTCTGTCTTTGTATTGTAACCTTGTATCAACGAATTCGGCATTAATTGATAATCACAGTTCTCAATTTCATTTGAAATTGAGAGGGAGACGTACCCACACGCGAGGACGACGTGGGGAACTTCCTTACCAAATCTCTGCGTATCATATTCTCTCCTTATCTCTCTTTACGTTTTCAATAGTTTTGAAATTTCAGTTAGTGTGTTGTGGCTGTGTTCTTCGCGATACAATAGTGGCAAGAAAACTTTGTTAAATAAAGTCCACCATTGTTCATCACAAAATGCATACACACCAACTGTTTGACAAAACTATTTGCAGTGTTTCTTCCATTGGAAATAGGATCTAGTAATAAGTGCATTCAATTTAATTAGTTTCTGGTGTTGATTATCTTTGTCATTCTAATTCAAGTCCAGCATTATATTCGCGTGTCCGGTTTTCCAGCAGCGGTTCAGAATAGACGGAAGTCGATTCAGGACCGAATTTTTCCGCTAAGTTTCAATAACTCTGTTAAAACTTTAAATCCGTTAATTTTAAAGAGGTGATCTATTCACCCCCCCTCTTGATCACTAGCCACACCGTCTAACAAGTGGTATCAGAGCGCCGGTTCGCTGGTGCTCTGTGGCTGCCTGTAATAGTATGGATTCTGAACCAAAGGGGGCGTATAATAGAGTGCCTATTTTCAACGATGAAAATTACGGCTACTGGAAAGACTGCATGCGAGTTCATATAAATTCTGTGCATAGGCTAGTATGGGCTGCCATTGAAAATGGTCCTTTTCAAATTACAATGACAAATGCGGTTGGCGCCATAGTTCCTAAACCAGAAGCTGATTGGAATGAGAAAGATGAGAAAAAGTGGTCGTGTGATTGGAAAGCTCGAAATATACTAATTTCAGCACTTGGTGTTAATGAGTATTATCGAGTATCCCATTGCACGACAGCTAAAGAAATGTGGGATGCTTTAGAAGTTGCCCATGAGGGTACTACTGAAGTAAAACAGTCCCGCATTAACACTCTAAATCAAGAGTTTGAGCTCTTTCGCATGAAACAAGGAGAAACTATCTCCGACATGCAAAAGAGATTCACTCATCTCACTAATAGGTTGAATGCACTTGGAAAACCTATTTCCAATGAAATCGCTACTAATAAAATTCACAGGTGTCTTAGCAGGGAATGGCAACCTAAAGTAACAGCAATTAAGGAAGCCAACGATCTAACAAGACTTACGATTACAACTCTGTTTGGAAAGCTGGAAGAACATCAGCAAGCATTGGAAAGTCTTGAAAAATATGAGAACAAAAGTAAGAAGGAAAAGGAGAAGAAAAGAGACAAAGAGGGAGAGAAGAAGCCAATAGCTCTTGTGGCCTCTAGCTCTAAGTCCTCACGAAAAGAGCAAAGTGACAATGATTCTAGTAGTGGCAAAGATTCGGATGATGAAGAAATGAGACTGTTTGTAAGGAGATATAATAGATTCATTCGAAAGAATGGAGTCAAGCATTCCGACAAAAACCTCATGAAGTTTCGAAGACAATCTACAGATGCGAAACAGGAAGAGAATAAGAAGAGTAGAGAAAGAGGATCCTGTTTTAATTGTGGTAAATCTGGACATTATAAAACAGACTGTCCTATGAAATATAAGGATCAAAGAAAAGCCTCACCAAAAGGGTACAGCAAACAAAGAAGAGCTTACATTGCATGGGAAAGTGATAGTGACTCATCAAGCACACAAGTCTCAAGTGATAGTGATGAAACCGCAAATCTGTGCCTTATGGCTCACACCAAAAATCTGTCCTACCACAAGAAGAAAAGCAATGACAAAAAGGTAAAACAAGCGTATTACAATAGTTTCTCTTCTATGTCTTTTTCCGAACTGAAAATAGCTTTTGAAAAACTGCATAACGAAGCTGTAGATGCTTTTAAAAGACTATCTTTCGATAAACAAATTTTTTCATTTTTGGAAGGTAAAGTATACAAAGCTGAAAATGATTTAGAAGCGTTAAAAGCTAGTATCGCAGAAAATTCAAAAGATATTGACATTGATGGATATAGTAAAGTTAGGTATTGTGACGCTTGTCATATTTGGCAAAAAGAGGTAAACACTCTCAAGGTCAAATTAGAAAAAGCGTTACAACCTAAGGTTACTTACGCCGTTGACTCTAGGTTGTTTAAGAAGTCGTTAAATCCACCATATGCAAAATACTCTTTCATTCCAAAGGATTTAATGAACAAGAATAAACAACCACATCATCATGGTTTATGTCATTATTGTTGTCGTGCTGGCCATACCATTGAGAAATGCAAGTTTAGGAGATTTCTTGTCCCTAAAGGTATTTATCAATGGAAGCCAAAAGGCAACCATGTTAACACTTACCCACTTGGACCCAATGAAAATTGGGTACCAACTTCTCTCTTTTGATATTGTAGGATGAGTGCCTTGCTTCCGTAGATAGAAGATGGTTTCTTGACAGCGGCTGCTCAAGGCACATGACCGGTGACATATCGCTTTTCATAGACTTCAAAGCAAAGAAGAAGGGATATGTTACTTATGGAGACAATAACAAAGGAGCTATACTCGGCAAAGGTTGTGTAGGTAATCCCTCCACCACTACTATTTCTAATGTCCATCTAGTAGAGGGACTTAAACACAATTTGTTAAGCATAAGTCAATTATGTGACATGGGCTATAAAGTTTCCTTCACAAAAACTTGTTGCATAATTGAACATGCTGAACAGAACGTTGTGTTTAAGGGTGTAAGAGTAAACAACACCTATATGCTTGACCTTTTTGATGTATCTTTAACAAGTACTAAATGTCTAGTTACCTTGAATGATGATTCTTGGCTTTGGCATAGACGTTTAGCACATGTTAATTTCAATTTGCTTAATAAGGTTGTATCTAAGGATCTAGTAGTCGGTCTTCCAAAAATAAAATTTTCAAAAGACCACCTATGTGACGCGTGCCAAATGGGAAAACAAACAAGGGTCTCTTTCAAATCTAAAAATGTAATTTCAACTTCAAGACCCCTTGAGCTTCTCCATATGGATCTCTTTGGACCTTCTAGGACAAAGAGCTTAGGTGGAAATTATTATGGTTTTGTAATTGTTGACGACTACTCTAGATTTACTTGGACTATATTCCTTCATAGCAAAGATGAAACTTTTTCTGCTTTTAAGAATTTTGCAAATCTGTCCCAAAACAAAATGAATTCCAAAATAGTTACAATCCGTAGCGATCATGGTGGTGAATTTCAAAACTACCACTTTGATAAGTACTGTGACAAGTATGGTATTGAGCATAACTTTTCAGCTCCTCGAACTCCACAACAAAATGGCGTTGTGGAGCATAAAAATCGTGTTTTAGAGGAGTTGGCAAGAACAATGCTAAATGAGGGTGGATTACCAAAATACTTTTGGGCTGATGCAGTTAACACAGCCTGTTATGTTTTAGACAGGATCCTAATCCGTCCTATTCTAAATAAAACCCCTTATGAGCTTTTGAAAGGGAGAAAGCCAAACTTGTCACATCTTCACGTATTCGGTTGTAAGTGTTTTGTTTTGAATAATGGTAAAGAAAATATTGGGAAGTTTGATGCAAAAGCAGATGAAGGTATCTTTCTTGGATACTCACAATCAAGTAAAGCATATAGAGTGTATAATAAGCGTTTACTTACTGTTGAAGAATCTGTTCATGTTTCTTTTGATGAGTCTTATCCGAAAAATGTCGGAAAAGGTATTTCTTTTGATAATGCAGGTGTATCTACAGAAGACATACTCAAGGAAGCTGCTACGGAAACTGATCAGTCTAGAACAGCTGCCCATGAAAAGGATGAAGATACTAGTCATGAAGAAGATGAGGAAGAAAGGACAGCTGAAGTGAACGACCTTCCACCAGCTTGGAAATCCTCAAAAGACCATCCTATCGACAACATCTTGGGAGACATTTCAAAGGGAGTAATGACTCGTTCTAAGATAAGTAACTTTTGTTCTCACTTCGCTTTTGTATCCCAAGTAGAACCTAAAAATGCCAAAGAGGCCTTGATTGATGAATTTTGGCTAATGGCCATGCAAGAAGAGCTTAATCAATTTAAAAGAAATGACGTTTGGGAACTTGTCCCTCGTCCGCGAGATCATCATATCATAGGTACTAAATGGGTTTTTAGAAATAAACTTGATGAAAGCGGAGTGATAACTAGGAACAAGGCACGTTTAGTAGCACAAGGGTATAACCAAGAGGAGGGCATAGATTATGAGGAAACTTATGCTCCAGTTGCTCGCCTTGAAGCTATACGTCTCTTGCTTTCCTATGCGTGTTCTAATGATTTTAAGCTTTACCAAATGGACGTAAAGAGTGCGTTTCTAAATGGTGTCATAAATGAAGAGGTATATGTTTCACAACCTCCTGGTTTTGAGAATGCTGAAAATCCAGATCATGTTTACAAATTAAAACGAGCTTTGTATGGTCTTAAACAAGCCCCTCGGGTTTGGTATGAAAGGCTTAGCAAATTTCTAATTAATCATGGATATTCAAGAGGTAAAGTGGATAATACACTGTTCATTAAACACAAAGGAAAGCACATTCTTTTAGTTCAGGTTTATGTAGACGATATAATTTTTGGTTCAACTAACATACACTTGGTCGAAGAATTTTCAAAGGTTATGCAGGGTGAACTTGAGATGAGTCTTATGGGGGAGCTGACCTACTTCCTAGGACTTCAGATAAAGCAACTTGATGAAGGTACAGCAGTATGTCAAACAAAATACTGCAGAGAACTACTCAAGCGCTTTGGAATGAATGACTCAAAATCAATTGACACCCCTATGCCTACCAACGGGAACTTAGATAAAGATGAGCATGGTAAGAGTGTAGATGTCAAAAAGTTCAGAGGTATGATTGGATCTCTTCTGTATCTTTCTGCTTCTAGACCTGACATCTTGTTTAGTGTTTGTATGTGTGCACGGTATCAATCAAATCCTAAGGAATCGCACCTAAAAGCGGTTAAGCGTATATTTAGATACCTTCATGGCACATCTAAATATGGGCTTTGGTACTCCAAAGGAAGTGATTGTAGTTTAGTAGGTTTCTCCGATTCTGATTTTGATGGCTGCAAATCAGATAGGAAAAGCACAAGTGGTACGTGTCACCTGTTTTCAAACTCCTTGGTAAGTTGGCATAGCAAAAAGCAGGTATTTGTGGCTTTGTCAACTGCAGAGGCTGAATACGTTGCAGCCGGTAGTTGTTGCGCTCAGATTTTGTGGCTAAAACAACAACTACAAGACTTTAACATTCAACTCAAACGTATTCCAATAAAATGTGACAACACTAGTGCCATAAACCTTACTAAAAACCCTGTTTTACACTCTCGCACTAAACATATAGAGATTAGACATCACTTTCTTCGCGATCATGTTGAAAAAGAAGACGTTGTATTTGAGCATGTTGATTCTAAAAATCAGCTTGCTGATATTTTCACTAAACCCTTGGCAACGGAACCATTCTTCAACATTCGTCGCGAATTAGGGATATTAGATCTATCTCCACTGGTGTCTTAAGCTTGGTTGAATTTATTTATATTATGCTTCACCTTGGTTTATGAGACTTGCTTTAGATTCTACCTACTCCTCTCAAGGTTACACCAACAGAGGTAATATCACTCCTCTCTATATCTCATTTCGAACTATGTAATTATGTATGTTACAACAAAATTCTTACTATCGTTTATGTAAATATCTTTGCATATACTGTTTGAACATTCAAATCTGATTTGTGAATCATAATTGAGCATATTGCATAAAACTTGGTTAAAATGTGGTTTAGCATCATTATGCATCGATCCAAAACATGTATGCATCGATTCATGTCCTCAGGATTACAAATATTTCAAAATGGGTTCAGTATGCATCGATCCAACCATCGTATGTATCGATACATAGATCCTATACAAACGAAAATTCGTGATATGGATCGATCCATGGCAATATGCATCGATACATACTGTCTGCTACTTGAATTAAATGCATTTTTCTCTCTCTCATGGATCGACACATCAGCCACTTTATCACATCCTGTCACAAAACTTCATCTCAACCGTCACCACTCCTCCCAAAACCAGCGGCTAACCCTAATTTCCTTCCTCCTCACTCTCTCCAAAACCCTAAATTCAGTCCACCTTCCTTCAAACCCTCATCACCATGCCTCCAAGAACAATCCCAGCTAGAGCAAAGGGAAAAGGAAAAGCAAAGGAACCGGTTGGTACTTCTCAGCAGCTACCCAACATTCCTCCTAACGCCTTAGACTTGCTTCATCCCGCCATTGCTACTGAGTTTGAAGATTCTTTCAAGACAAGGTTAGTTATGAAACCCCATGTCTTTGATAAGAATGATGCTATTCATCTGCATCTCAGTGATGTGGTTGAACTCTTAAATGCACAAAGACTTGGGTCATTTATGTCTTCAAAGGATGACTATCATGAGGACTTCATCCGGGCATTTTATGCTGGTTTACACTCTGGTAGGGGATACATATTTAAGTGCTCCATCGGGGTCAGAACGTATACATTTGAAGCTGCTGATTGGGAAACAGTGTTTCAAATTCCGCTGCCGTCACTTAACTTCAAGTCCTGGCATGATCTGCATTTTGACACTGATTTTGACCTGAGGGAGTTTGCTTCATCTATCTTGAAACTGGACAGACCGCTGGGTGAGGATGAACATGTTACATCTGGCATGATAAAGAAAACTCCTCGCATACTCCATTGGATTATCTCGCACATTTTACGTCCGGCAACCAGCAGACACTCGAGGTTAGACAGGGCAAGTATTCATCTTCTACACATTCTTCAAAATAAGGTTCCGTTGAATTGGGCAAACTACTTTGTCAAGCGCCTCTTCTTGGTGCGTAACAGTACCAAAAATGTCGCTCTTGGTTATGCATCTCAAATCATGAGAATTCTTAAGTTTTGGAAAGTTGCAATACCATTAGTTCCCCTCCTATCTCCATCTGCTGCTCAAGAGTTTGACTCTTCCACCTTAGCTCATATGGGATATCGATGGGACAAGGACCGACAATGCTTCTATCTCTTCGAAAGGAAATCCAAAACTAGAATCTACAATTTTGATGTGCCCTCTGAACGCATTCATATCGTGGAAGATCAACATGATGAAGAAATGCCTGATGCACAAGAAGTAGATGCGCCGGCAGCTGGTGACAATGCTGGATGGGGCGATTGGGTGCCACAGAGATGGTCTCCAACAAACTATGTACCTGAACCAACGGCTCCTCCGTTATCCGGTGGTTCTTCATCCTCAACATCCACTGCACATCTCACTCAAATGCTTCAACAGATGGAGATTGCTAACAAAGAACGTCATGACGAGGCAAGATCCTGGCATGTACAACAAAGTGAGTGGCATAAGGAGCATCGTGAATGGCATGACGATCACACACGGATGTATCATAACCAACACTCCTGGCACACGGACTTGGTGAAATGGCACCAAGTCTTCTATAATGAAATGTCTGGTTTTATGGATGACTGCCGTGCAAATCCGGGTATCATGGACAGATTCCGAAGTGTTGAAGTTCAGAACCGATTCCGACACTACACATTCATGGGCCATAATCCAGATGAAATGCCTCCTCCTCCTCCTCCTCCGCCTAGCTTCAGAGATCCTGATAGAGATGATGAGGAGTCATGTGGTGGATATAATCCACATTGAACCATCCCCATTTCATCTCATTACATTTCATTGCATATTGCTCTAGTTTTGTTTCTCTGTCGATTTGGTTGTACTTTATATGTTTTGGTTTCTGTGTATCTTAAAACATCTTCTCCTAGTAACATGCCTATTACTTTCTGTTTACTTTCCGCCTTCGGTGTCTTTACCCCTATTTGTCATTCTTTGTGAGTGACTTGTTACAATTAAGCTTCCTTCTCTGTGATTGTTAGCTTTATTATCAATTTTGCTGTGTCTTGCTACTTACATATTGCCTTGATGAAACTGGTTCTTCTTTTTGATGTTGACAAAGGGGGAGAAAGCAGATGTTGACACAGCTGACAAAAATGCACAAACTCAGGGGGAGTATCACACATCTGGTCAAAAATTTGCCATCATCAAAAAGGGGGAGTTTGTGAGCAAAGTCCTTACCTTGAATAAAGTTTTGAATGATAGCAAATTGTGTGATCATTGACCAATTGTTGGCATGTGCATTAGTTTGCATGATTCATTTGTGTTTTTATCTCATACTAGTGTCTCATATCTATACATAAAGATCCACAGTGATACATCTATTAAAAGAACTCATAAAAACTATTTTGTATCAGTATGGATCAATACATGATCTTATGCATCGATCCATGAAATATATTATAAACCACAAAACATTTTTGCTTCAGCATGCATCGATCCATACGAGTCATGTATCGATACATGGACAGGCAAATTGCTCTATGGATCGATCCACACGCATCTTGTATCGATACAAGCTTAGTTGAAATGCTTCATGTATCGATACACACGAGCCTTGCATCGATACATGCCTTCATTAATTCTCTAAAAATTTTCAATGTTACAGTATGAATCGATACATAACATCATGCATCAATACATAAGTCTGTTTTTAACCAACTAACAGCTTCTGTCCTTGTATATAAGAAATATTTTGGACAGCAGTGAAGGAAACGAATTCACAAGAGAAAAATAGTTGAACACAAGATTAAAGCAGTGTAAGAGCAATTGTTTTTGGAGCACATAGAAACCTGAAAGATACTTCATCTTCTTCATCTTCTCAATCACTTTTCTTCAAGAACATCAACACATAATCATTCTTGTTCTTCGGATTAAAGGATCATCGAGATAACGTTTAGTGGTACGATCAAGGATCTAGCTGAGGTGTTCAGTGGAACGATCGAGGATCTAGCTGAGTTGAAGATTGAAGGGGGTTTCGAGGAAAAACCAATTGGTTTGTCCTTCAAGAACTGGAGTGTTCTTGAGGGTTTGTCAGTCACGTTTGCAGAACAGATTCAGCCGCAGCGTTGCGTTTGGAGATCGGGGGATTTCGCAAACAGGTCGTGGAACCGGTGAATTGTTTGCAATTTCTTGCAGGAAATTCTTGATCGAGCTCAGATCAAGTGGAGGTTTCATACAAGAAGAAGTTCTTGGGATTTAGAATTCTGTCTTTGTATTGTAACCTTGTATCAACGAATTCGGCATTAATTGATAATCACAGTTCTCAATTTCATTTGAAATTAAGAGGGAGACGTACCCACACGCGAGGACGACGTGGGGAACTTCCTTACCAAATCTCTGCGTATCATATTCTCTCCTTATCTCTCTTTACGTTTTCAATAGTTTTGAAATTTCAGTTAGTGTGTTGTGGCTGTGTTCTTCGCGATACAATAGTGGCAAGAAAACTTTGTTAAATGAAGTCCACCATTGTTCATCACAAAGTGCATACACACCAACTGTTTGACAAAACTATTTGCAGTGTTTCTTCCATTGGAAATAGGATCTAGTAATAAGTGCATTCAATTTAATTAGTTTCTGGTGTTGATTATCTTTGTCATTCTAATTCAAATCCAGCATTATATTCGCGTGTCCGGTTTTCCAGCAGCGGTTCAGAATAGACGGAAGTCGATTCAGGACCGAATTTTTCCGCTAAGTTTCAATAACTCTGTTAAAACTTTAAATCCGTTAATTTTAAAGAGGTGATCTATTCACCCCCCTCTCGATCACTAGCCACACCGTCTAACATAATTCCCTTTCTCTTAATCATGGATTCTGATATTAATGACGAGGAGATGATGATAATCTAAGTTGCCTCAATGCCTTTCTTCAAGAATGCAAGATAAATTCACACATGCAAGATGAGAGTGTGGTGATTGCTCCATTCTTCTTCCTCTCCTTCTTTCTTATGCGCTAACCCTTCTTTCCTCATCCCCACTCTTTATTTTATGGTTTCTACATAAGAGAAATTAGGAGAAATGAAATTTTTATTCTCCAATTTTGCCTTATATGCTTTCCTTCGAAATTACATCAATACCGTTGTTTTATTTAATTATTTACTAACCACGCCATTAAGAAAATTTGTCTAAAATTTTGGTTTAACTCTGCATTAGTATTCTCATTTAGTCTTAATTAAGTCCATCAATCCACATTAGTTCATTACTAGGTCAATGTAAAGTGATATACGTGATTAGAAAAATTAAAATATTAGAGATATGGTTGCGTAATTTGACAGAGATGACATTTGAGATTTCTAAGCATGGTTAGACCTTGTGAAAAAAAGCAATTCCGCATACTTTCAAGCCATACTTTCAAGCACATATTAAGATTTATTTATTAATATCTAAACTTTGAACAATTAAATACACATTTTTTTAAAAAATATTACTAATATTTTGGATTTAGCATTACAACACCGCTTCCAAAATTTTCGCAGATAAATCAAACACAACATCCGTCACGGCTGTCGACACCTTATTCGTCAGGTCAGGTGACGGTGGCTCATTCCATGCTTCTTGTCTTTTTCTGACACGCGCCTTACCCTGACCGCGGGCAGAGCGTAAAGTCCACGCAACGAATAACCTACCATTCATACCCTTACTCACTTTCACATTCCACATGTACTGTTTCGTAACTTTCATTCATTAATTATTTTGGTTAATTAGAAATGTGTGTCTCTGACGCTCCTTTAAAGCGGCGTGAGGTTCGGTAATTCTACAAGATAATTATCCCCTACGGTGAACTCCTCAGTAATTCTTACGATTCACCCAATCAAAATCATGAAACCAAGATCAAAATAGAAAAATGCCGAAGCTCACGTGAACCTTTCCGTATACGAGAAATCCCTTTTCTCCTTTAGCACCAGAATTAAATAAAGCTTACTCTACGAACATCGTGGTTCTTTCTTCTCTCTGATTCAATTCGATCTTTCTCCTCGTGCGTTTCTGAGATTGTAGATTTCTAGGGTTTTCAGTGAGATTGAATTTCCGTACGTATACAGAGATTAGGGTTTTTCATCCTCTTGGTTCTTCATGGTGACCGCGAGGTTTGTTGCATTGGTTTCTGAATCGAATTTCACTTCTGACATCCGAATCTCAGTTCCCTCAGTGTAATGACTTCTATTGCCGCCGGTGAATGGCTCGATTTTGTTTCCGGGGCCTCCGTTTCTTTGCTGTCTTCGCAGTTGCGGTTTTCGTCTTCGCGAGAGACTGTGTTTGCGATGAATCGAAGAGCAACGAGTTGGAGCGTGACTTTTCTATAACTGATTTCGATTGGAACCTTTTTCATCAGGATTACTCTCCGCCGGCTCCGCCTCCGCCACCGCCTCATCCACCATCGGTGTCGTGCGTGGACGATCTCGGCGGGGTTGGTTCTCTGGACACGACGTGTAATATTGCGAACGATGCAAACCTCACTCGCGACGTGTATGTAGCAGGGAAGGGAAATTTTAACATCCTACCTGGGGTGCGGTTTCATTGTGAGATTCCTGGGTGCATGATTACCGTCAATGTTACTGGTAATTTTAGTTTAGGTGACAACTCGTCTATTCTCGCCGGAGCTTTTGGGTTGGGAGCAGAGAATGCTGTTTTTGGGAATTTTTCCGTGGTGAACACGACGGCTATGGCCGGGCCGCCTCCGCCTCAGACGAGTGGAACTCCTCACGGGGCTACCGGTGGTGGTGGGGGCCATGGAGGGAGGGGTGCCAGCTGTCTGGTGGACACAACAAAGCTCCCTGAGGATTTTTGGGGAGGGGACGCCTATTCTTGGGCTTCGCTGCAGCAACCAGATAGTTTTGGGAGCAGCGGTGCGTCCACAAGCAAGGAGAGTGACTATGGTGGGTTGGGTGGGGGGATTGTGAGCATGGTTGTTTATAAAGTTATTGAGATGAATGCAACTCTTTTGGCTGATGGGGGTGATGGAGGGACCAAGGGTGGAGGTGGCTCCGGTGGCAGCATCTACATCAAGGGTTATAGAATGTAATAGTTATTTTTTTTGTGTGGCTCTTATTTGGTTATATCAAGCATAGTATTGATTACTATGAATTAGTTAATCATCTTTCTATTCTAGTAGTTACTATTGCTATATGATCTCTTGTTTGCAGTTTGGATATTCAATTTGGATTCGTCATCCTCGGCTCTTAGACGATTCCTCCGAACTTTTTACTTTTTAGCTTATTCTCATTCCATATATGTTTCTTTCTTATTTTAATCACGGTTTCAATTGCAGTTTTTCTTTTTGAAGTTAAGACACACGATCAGCGCTTTTGTTAACTTTTTGAATGCCATCACTGGATTTTGTGTGGTTAACCAGTGTTCTCGATGGCGGAGAGCCAAAATCCCGCCATACAGGCTGCTTTGTGAGCTGTTATAGCGGATATTATGGCGGAAAACCCACAATCGGCTGATATTTACTATTGCGGCGAGCCCCAAAACCGCCATGTATATCCGCCATTGCAGCCATGGCACCACTATTTGATAACACTGATTAACTGAGGGGACATAACTGATACAAATTACTGCATCTGTTTTCTTTGAAATCTTGTTTCCGAGCCTTTTTTCTTCTTGTTACCAATGGTATATGTAGTTTGCTCACTGCCATGTTCCATGATGCAGTTGTCTATGTATTACCTCAACTACTCATCATCACTGTTTTGATAAATTAGTACTAGCATATGCATTTTAACGTGTTGCCAGAGGCCTAAAACCATATCATGGTTTATGAATTTTCATTTCAAAGGACTTGATTTCTCTCTGTATTTTTGTGCCTAGATTTATTTAGCCAGCAATCAAATGTTTTAAATATTCTTGTGTTTGATTGCAATTAAAGCGACTTCTCATGAATCTAGACTTCATGATTTATCACTTATCTGTTTTTTATTTTAAAGAACAGGACTGGTAGTGGGATGATAAGTGCTTGTGGAGGTAATGGTTATGCAGGTGGAGGCGGTGGCAGAGTTTCAGTCGAAGTTTTCAGTAGGCATGATGAGCCCACAATTTATGTCCACGGTGAGGTTTTATGCTTTTGCACTAGTTAGATGTATCTAAACACACTTTGCAGAAGGTATTCCATCTAATTAAATTCTCACATATGCCAACTTTCTAATATATTAGGTGATAGAGTGCTTTGGCACCTCGTATGTGTGTTGGGGGGGGGGGGGGATCCTTATATTTGCATAACTAAGCGGGCTCACAGATGCCAAGTGATTATGCAGTTTGAATTATCAGAGAATTGTATTAGTTCTAATTAGTCAACCACAGGATCTAGTAGACTTTTTGCGAATGAATTGCTCTTTTGGTTGAATAATATAGTAAAGAATCATAATTTAGGAACTTCCACTATTTTATGATAAGACAAATGGTTATGATGAAAGATGAATCATTAACTTGGCATTGCAGAAGAAAGCATATATTGCTCTCTAGATTCTAGAACTAACTAGGATTTGGATATATCATCCAGTATCCTACTTTTTGGACAACTCTTGTAGGCAGGACAATAGATGAGTCCAGTTCTCTGGGCCTCTGGCCTCAGATTGGATGATTTTGAAGTTTTCACACGACTTTATTTTTGTGTTTTTCTATGATTTGGCTTCAAATTCATCATCAGTTATGTTGACCGCCAATTAATTTCCTTAATTCAGGTGGTAGTAGCTTTGCCTGTCCTGAAAATGCAGGGGCAGCCGGGACTCTTTATGATGCAGTTCCTCGAAGTCTTATAGTCGATAACTATAACATGACAACTGACACAGAGACACTTCTCTTGGATTTTCCTTATCAACCCCTTTTGACTAATGTTTATGTCCGTAACAAGGCTAGGGCTACCGTTCCATTGCTTTGGAGTCGTGTTCAGGTTTGTGTAATGCAGATTTATAAATTTTGAAATTCCTTTGTAAAATCAAGATGCGAGTACATGAACGTATATGATTACCTCCCCTATGAAAATTTTTAGCGAAGAAAAACAAGAATTCAGGCATTTGAATTAGTTGATTGAGGTGGAAAGCTTTGAAAAGGAGAATTTAATGCTCTTCTTTTCACTAGTTATGTCCTAAATTTTTTTCACTCCTGTCTCATCCAAATTGTTGAAGATTTGATGAGTTTTGTTTTTGTACTTCGTGTCCTTTCTTGCAAATACTTTCAGAAAACCGTAAACTTCCCGTCTTCCCTCCATATTTTGATGCATCATGCATATCTTATTTTTCATCAGTATTGAAGTTTTCTTTTGGGACGTGTGGGCATCAATTAAACTATTGCTTCCTTTTTATCCTTTGTTATATAGGTTCAAGGACAGATAAGTATATTGCAGGGTGGGGTACTGAGCTTTGGGCTGCCACACTATGCTTCTTCAGAGTTTGAGTTATTAGCTGAAGAGCTGTTGATGAGTGATTCTGTGATGAAGGTAGCTGGAATTTCCGAACGTTTGTTTAATAGATCTTGTTGATACATTTTTGAGCTCTAGTACAGCTATCCACAACATCTTTAAATTGCGATGTAAAACTAAGCATAAATGCCGATGATATCAAACATAGGTGGACTGTTTTCTTATATTACTTTAACCTTACACTTAATTTGCGTACAAAGGTATATGGAGCTTTACGCATGTCTGTAAAAATGTTCTTGATGTGGAACTCAAAAATGCTCATAGAATGTGGGGAAGATATAACAGTGGCAACATCTTTGCTTGAGGCTAGTAATTTGATTGTTCTCAGGGTATGTAACAACTCCTCCCCTATGCATTATATTCCATTTGTTACAGGTATATGTGACACAAAGTTTTGTTAACAGGGGTCTTCTGTGATACATTCTAATGCTAACCTTGGAGTTCATGGACAAGGTTTACTGAATTTATCAGGCCCAGGAGACTGGATTGAAGCACAGCGTTTGGTTTTATCCCTATTTTATAGTATTCATGTGAGACGATATTTTGTTTATGTTTGATCTTTTTAATAGTACACCCGCATAATTTCCTGCTTTATTCATCTGTTTAATGAATTAAGGGAACTCATTTATTTTCATTACACTTTCATTTCACCCAGCACACAGGTGCAACTCTACAGGGGCCTGAACCTCTGCTGATTTATTTTAAAAAATTCATACATACTACATATAATAGAGCATGGCTTGATAGCACTTTTCATGGTCTATGCAGTGGTCAATCTTTGCAATTAATGCCTATGAAAATAGTGTTTTGGGACATGTGATTCTATTACCGGACAAAGAAATCAAAGATAGAGAACCTGTCATTCTAATGCAGTCACAATGGTGTTATAAGGATGTGTTTAAAATACTACATAGAACTGAACATATATCACATCATTTGAGGTTGATTTTTTATAAAAAAACTGGTGCAAATCTGTTGTATATTTGAGTTTTTTTCACTTAGTTCATTCTTTATCAGCATTATATGTGCTTTCTCCTCTCCTCTGCAATTTTACCTCCTCAACCACATCCTATATCACTAATCCCAAGCCAACGGTGCTATTACTCACTAGTCTCCCCCCAGCTATTAAATCCTGGCTCTGCCCCTGTTGTCACCAATCTGGTTCTATAGATTTAAAGTTCATTGAATGTTATTTCTCGTTTTCTTCAGTTATTATTAGTTCAGATAGGCAAATGTTAGTATATTAGTAGATATGTTAGTATTTTTCTCCTTCACCAGAGTTTAAATCCCAGTCATTTAACTCTTGGCTCAAATCAGTTGATTAATTTAGTAGCATGACATGATACAAGGGAGTTTTTCTTCTGGTTAGAAACAAGTTCTGTAAAACTTAGCAGTTGGAGACAATCTTATCACACAGATAAATCGCCAGAAACCTTGATCTGAACACCAAACAGAAGCTATCGAGACAATCCTCTCACATACAGATCTAAGGTCAACAAACCACTACAAAGTTTTCAACCATCATGCTACAAATTTTTTCCCAAACCAATGGACACAAAGCTCATCATTATTAAATGTTTTTCCTCTCTATGCCTCCCAGAACATGTGTATAAATAATTCCTAGAAACGGCTAATTTGTTGTGCTTAAAGACCAATGAAAGAAGAAACTGTCAGAAAAATATCATACTGAGTTTTGGCCCCCTTGTTCCACACTCTGTACCCGGTGGACTGTTTTCCGTTTCTTTTGTACTCTTCCTAATGTTTTCCGTTCTCACTTCTCATGAATTTTGATTTGATTATTCTCAATTTTCTCTTCGCCATTATGATTTGTGGTAATTATATATGTTCTTGTATTTGGGTTGAGTTTTATTTGTTCTTACCTTTAAATTGAGTTTGCTTTTGACATTTCGTTATAGGTTGGGCCTGGATCTGTCTTGCGCGGTCCATTGGAGAATGCAACAACTGATGATGTGTATGTTTGGTTCTTGTCAAATCATTATTTGGTGACCTCTCATCTTAGTTTCTAGTTCTGCTGAATTTCTATGCTCTTATGATTGACAGTACTCCAAAACTTCACTGTGACAACAAAGAATGCCCGTATGAATTACTTCACCCTCCTGAAGATTGCAATGTGAACTCATCCTTGTCTTTTACACTTCAGGTACATGTTGAAGTTTTGATCACTTAAATTTTTTCGTTATGCTTGCACATATATTGTTTGAACTTAAGCATTCTCCATGTTGCTTTTCTAGATCTGCCGCGTTGAGGATGTCCTTGTTGAAGGCCTTATAAAAGGTTCTGTTGTTCATTTTCATAGGGCAAGGACAATAAGTATCGAATCTTCTGGAACAATATCTGCCTCTGGAATGGGTATGCTTCCTGGTTGGCAAAGTGGTTGTTGTCACTTTTTTCTCGACTATACATTTCTTACACTGATTTTGTTTAAAAATAATATTTTTGCAGGTTGTACTGGTGGTCTGGGTCATGGAAATATTCTAAGTAATGGTATTTGCAGTGGTGGTGGGCATGGCGGTAAAGGTGGAAAAGCATGTTCCAGCGACTATTGTGTTAAGGGTGGCATCTCATATGGAAATCCAGACTTGCCCTGTGAACTTGGTAGTGGAAGTGGAAATGGAAGCTCAACTGGTACCACAGCTGGGGGTGGTATCATAGGTAAGCTTATGTTTGAGCCAACACATTATTTTTTTAATAACAGATGTTAATTACTGTTATTCCCCTTAATTTTCTTTCCTGTGTCATATCAGTAATTGGATCATTAGAACACCCTTTGTCAAGTTTGTCAATCAAAGGTTCTGTAAATGCCGATGGAGAGGATTTTGATCCAGCAATTAGAAGGGGAAAATTTGTTATTTTTGATAATTTTACTGGAAGCCCTGGAGGTGGATCTGGTGGCACTATTCTATTGTTTCTCCATAGCCTTGCCATTGATGAATCAGCTATTCTTTCTAGCATTGGGGGATATAGCGGTATTAGTGGAGGTGGCGGTGGAGGCGGAGGAAGAATTCATTTTCATTGGTCTAACATTCCTACTGGAGATGTTTATCAGCCCATTGCTACTGTGAAAGGAGACATTCAGTCTGGGTATGTCTACAATAATCTTTTGTTGTAATTATAAGATTTATTTGAAGCTAAAAATGCTTTATATACCTGGCTGCGAGTAAGCCTGCAAAAAGACCTTTGTTGTGGTGCCTTAATAACGGTTCCTACTTACTTCCTATTTACTAGAGTATGATCTTGTAGAATGTTTTTTTTTTGTTTCTTTTTCCCCCTACCACTGTAGCTGCCTTCATTTTTCAAAAATAAATGGCCGCCAGCGTTTGTTGATATATTTGCTAGATTTTTGAAGCCAACAGTTTTAGTTGCCACTGAATTAGTTTTCTTTTGTTTTCTGTTTTGTATTTATCCTCTGCCTGTGCATATCCGAAGCAATAGATTTTCATTACTTGCCTTACCACGAAACAACATCTTAGATAGGCATCCTTCCAGAGCATGGTTGTCAAGATCGGATCTTGATAAAGATCGTTAGGATATGGAAAAAGTGTAAATCATAGGATCGTTAGGATATTTGCTATTGAATATTTCCTAGTTAACTCATTAACTTAATTATCAATAGCAAATATTCAATCCAAAAAAACATAATTTCCTCGAGCATAATATTCTAAACAACAAAAACATAATTGTCTCAAACATATTCTAATAAACATCATCTAAAACACCATCTTAACTCATATATTATCCAAAATATATCATTTAGCAGTGATAGGAAAGATGAGAAAAATAGAAGGATTTGATTTAAATTTATAGAAAAGATAGATGAAGGTTCATTCATGGTATAATTTATCGATACAGAATTTGTTCTCAGAGTTCCAATGGCTTTTGTGGCTGTGCAGCTTTCATGATCAGTATTTTTGCTCTTCTCAAAAACTCATTTAAAACATTCCAAGTCCCCAAACCCTAAAATATGTGAGCGCAGCCGTCAGGGTTTAATTACTGGGTCAGATTTTGGGCCATATCCAATTATTAATGACCGGGTTGAAATGGGTAAAAATAAAAAATGGATAGTTAGGACCTCACGATCCCATGATTTAACGATCTTCCTCTACGCTCTCAACGCTCCATCCAAATCCATGGTCTTTGTGTCACTTAAAGCGATGGATGGTTTCCGGCTCGTAAGATGTACGACCTTGGGAGTGCGATCACGACAACCATGTTCCAGAGGAATAATAGTTTTATGGGAAGGCTGCTAGTAAACGTTCTTTTTCCTGTCAGTAAAAGAAGTAAAATAATAATTTTTACAACCAGAACAATGATAAGACATCCTTAACTGCTGGAAATGCAAAAGTAAAGAAAGAAACTGGGAAGCAGCGTGGCTGACGATTATCTTTGCATATCAGAGATGGATGTTTCCTTTAAAACAACCATGGGAAGAACTTGTAAGTGAGAGTCAAATTATAACTGTTCTTGATAAAGATGTGTACATCCTGCTCCAGCCACACATGATAATGGCTCAGTTAGTAAGTACCTTTGACCTTTCTATTTTGCTAGGCCCTTTAAACCAAACCATAAAATACTGTGCTCTACTAAAAAAATCCTGAAATGTTCAAGTTAGGTAAATCTCAGCTTATTTTGTATTTATCGTTTTGAGTGTTAACATTTTATCTTGTTCTTGGGGGTCAGAGTTCAGTAAGATACCTTGTTTTTTCTTCACTTTGTTGAAAAGTTGAAACTTTTAGCTTTTATATATTTATCCCAAAAAAGTAATTTGTATACGATAATGATAATGTCTGGTAGAACTTGAGTTATTAGGGATTTGAAGAGTTAAACAAGAACAAGGAGGAGAGAAAGAAAGAACAAGAAAAGAGAAAGAACCAATGAATAACAGAGTTTTCTATTATTCTCTCAAAGGGAAACCCTTTTTCAATTGTAATAACAGTTTGTTACACTTTACAAAATGAGTGAATGAATATCAGTGCTGTCAATTCTTATTTATACCCTGCCTAGCCTTTCTAACATACACATTCTTATTGGGTAGCCTATATGGGCAATGTGGGATCCTAACAGTCTGTCTCCTGTCATGATCACAAATGCTTCTGGTGAGGAGTGGAATGCAACTATGTTCAGCCCCACGGGGTGATTGCTGCCCCCAAACTCCTGTGACTATAGCAAATCTCCTATTTTGCACATAACTATCATCATATTTCCTTGAAGTTTTTTATTTTGACCCTCTGGGTTTCATTTGCAGTTCTACACTTTTCATATATGTATAATGGTAATTTCTGAACTTCATTTTTTATCTGATTATTATAGGGGAGGGAAGGGTAAAGGCTTGGGTGGCTCTGGAGCAGATGGAACAATATCTGGGAAGGCTTGTCCCAAAGGACTCTACGGTACATTTTGTGAGGTATACAAATATATTTTCAAACTCCCCAATTATGTTATAATTCCATATTTAATTAATGTTCTAGCCAGTTTCTGTTCACGAGTTCTTTTGTGAATATGACCTTTATGAATGGTACCAAGTATAAAGTATTAGCCATTAGGGGCAGCACAATGTATATAACTACTTTCTAAATGTATAACGCTTGCACTAGAAATGACCACTCGGCTATATGCAAATGAACAGCCTACCCTTTTCTGAATTCCTTGCTAACCTTAAATATTCGTTACTCTCTTGTTACACTAACCAACGACTTCCCACTAAGTTCTTTAACTGTCTACGTATTTGATCCGTGCCATTGAGATTCGACAAAGTTTTATGTTGGTTGTCGACTGCCTAACACAAAATAACCCTCTCCTGTTACCGGGGCTTGGGACCGACTATGTTGAAAAACTAATATAGGCATGATTTAATCTTATGCTAATAACTTAAGGTGGTCAAGATCTCGATCTCGATCTTAAAATTGTATTATTCTGCGATCTCAGTCACCCCCAGCAATCTGAATCGAATGCAAAATCGTGTACTGTAGCAAGATTAAGCAAGATTGCTGCAAAATCGTAACCAAGTTGTTGAAAGAGCATGTAATAACTGATTCTGTGTGATCCAGGTCGTTTCTAACCACGATCTTCTGTTTTCTGGTTACCACCATCACAAGGCGTGAAGAAATGAGTAAAAAGAATTAAGAAATGAAGGATAAGGATGACAAGGTGCAGAGGCACACCAATTACGGTTTGATGGCGGTGACGGTATGCCTTTTGGAATGATGAAGTGTTAGATTTAGGGTTTAGAGAGTAGACATCTCGGCCTTAGGGTTTGTTTCAAATAATAGAATCTTACTACCTTTGTTATGGTCTTATGTTTTCCGATCTTGCTAGCCCCTCTCGATCTTACTACCCGCTCCCGTTCTTATGCAAGATCTCAATCCTAACAACTTTATAACTCCTCTTTTCATTGTCTCGACTTCCTCCTAGAGTATACTGTCCATTATTTTTCTGTTGACTGCACCCTGTTCCAAACATATAACAGTATGGCATTCCTAGTTGTCGTCGTCCAAGCAATGCATTGGCATACAACTGGTTAAACTAAACGACTAGTTAAAGCTGTACTTCAAAAATGTCTGTGCATGCTAGCAAGATTGGAAACAAGCTTAAAGATGTTGTGGCAGAAGGTTCCTTATGTGTGACTAATCAATTATAAACCAAATGCATGCCTAGGAACTAGTAACATGCTAGTAGTGATTGAAGTTGGGGGTTCTGGGTTTGACTGCAGATGACTAAGAAAGAAGTGGACTGCTGATTCTTGGGTGGAGAAAGATAAGATGGGAGGAGGAATGCTTAAAAAAGCCAAAGATCTATAATCACACACCTAGTTCCTAGCCAGCAACCTGTCTTTGCTTAGACCTCTTGTCACACTCACACATACTTTACACTTTGCAAACAAAGATATATCTTGTTTGACTTGTTTAGCTTTGATTTTGGAAGTTCAACGAGCCTTACTGTGATTTGTTTTATTTATTTATTATTTGCATAGTGTATTGGCAATACGTGTTTAAAAGACAAAAACTTGATTTATTTATTTTCGTGCACACATGTTGCAGTAGCCTATTCTGATTTGACTACTTTAAACTCACATTGTTAAGGGTACCCCCTACCCTGATTTGTTGCTGGTGAGCAACCTGATTGGCATCCCTTCATCCTGAGTGTCGTGGGTTACTATTAGGAGCTTTCTTTTCCCTCTGTCTGTGCTATATTCTTTTTCCATTTTTTTTGGCGACTATTAATGTTTCTGCTTATTTTATTTTACTCGGACTTTATTTTTGCATGGCTCCAGGAATGTCCAGCAGGCACTTACAAGAATGCTACTGGATCTGATAGTTCACTTTGTCAAGTTTGTCCGGTTCACGAGCTTCCTCATCGTGCTGTTTATATTTCGGTTAGAGGTAGATTTTAGAAATTAATAAATGATTAGTTAAGCACGCATGCCAGAGTCTTCAATATAATGCAATTTAAAAGTTATATTATGAAAGCTGAAGGATTGAGCCATAATTCTTGCATATTTTATGATTGTGGATTTGTATAATTTAATTGCTTATTATTTTCTTTTTTGAGTGGAGATGGGTAGTTGTGTGATTCTGATCCCGATTATAGTATATCTGGTATAACTATGCATAAATTGTATTCATGTCCTTATGTGCAGGCGGCATTACTGAAACCCCTTGCCCTTACCAATGCGTTTCAGACCGATATCACATGCCAGACTGTTTTACAGCTCTTGAAGAGTTAATTTACACATTTGGTGGACCTTGGTTATTTGGTCTTTTACTTACGGGTCTCTTGGTCCTCTTAGCTTTGGTGCTTAGTGTTGCAAGGATGAAATTTGTTGGTGTTGATGAACTACCAGGCCCAGCACCCACGCAACATGGTTCTCAAATAGATCATTCCTTCCCTTTCTTGGAGTCGCTGAATGAGGTTTCTGACTTTTAGTTCCTTTTTGGTTTCCTTGTTTTGATTTGTTAATAATCATGATGATCAGGCCCCTTACCGGTGGATATTTTGTTTTCTTTGAGGAATAAGTGTCAATGGCATAACCATGTTTGTTGTGCAATGACCAGGTCTTAGAGACAAATAGAGTTGAGGAGTCTCAGAGTCATGTTCATAGAATGTACTTCATTGGACCTAATACTTTCAGTGAACCCTGGCATCTGCCACATACACCTTCAGAACAAATACATGATATTGTGTAAGTAAATTTTTTTTGTTTGATCATTTGTGGATTCCTTGGTTGAAATTTATAGCTGTTATTTTTTTTATTTGATTAACTTATTTGATCATGATATTGAGGTGGAAATCTTTTATTATTTGATGTGGCAGCTATGAGAGTGCATTCAATACATTTGTGGATGAGATTAATGCTATAGCAGCTTATCAATGGTGGGAGGGAGTGATATTTAGCGCTCTCTCTGTTATTGGATATCCACTTGCATGCTCATGGCAACATTGGCGCAGGAGATTGAAGTTGCAACGATTGCGTGAATTTGTTCGATCAGAGTATGACCATGCTTGCCTTCGTTCTTGCCGATCACGAGCTCTCTATGAAGGGATAAAGGTTTGACATGTTGACATGCATGTTTAGCCTGTGGACAATGAAATATTTGAAATTCAATTTTTTCGTTTTTTTAGTTAGTTGTGTTGGTTTAGATGCATCTCTTGATCTGAATCTAAAGCGCGTATATGGTCAAATATAAACACCGCGTTTATTAAGTGTGGGTCACCGGATTCATGTTGAGTGAAGGGTTTGCTTTAAATCAATATCATGCAGCGTTGGTGGTATGATTACCATATCCAATGCCATTTATTTTATTGCATCACTGTTTTTGATAAAATGATATCACTTCTTGCTTAGACAGACAAGATTTATCATCGATACAAATCTATCAGGGCATGCTGATAGCCGATGCCATATTAACATTTTATTATTCTTTTTTGCCCTGCCTTATCTATTGATATCATATACAATCTTCAGGTTTTTGTTGTAATTTTGAATTCAAGAGTTTTTTTTATTATTAATAAAACTTCCTTTAGATAGCTATGCAGTTTTTAATATCAACTGAAGTCAAAGTAGATTAGGGTTTTTAATGTGTGTAGAATCTTAATTGACTCGTAAAATTATGTAGGTAAATGCGACTTCTGACTTGATGCTTGCGTATGTGGACTTCTTTCTTGGTGGGGATGAAAAGAGAACAGACCTGCCTCCTCGATTATATGAAAGGCTCCCAATGACATTGCTTTTTGGTGGTGATGGAAGTTATATGGCTCCATTTACCCTTCACAATGATAATATCCTTACTAGCCTTATGAGTCAGGTTTGTTTGTTTGATTTTGTGATCACAATGTTATGTATACAGACACACTTAGATACATGTATAACATGTTATGATTTGTTCCACTGTTGGGGAACTCATCCATACATGTTTAATCTTTTTCGCAGTCAGTTCAGCCTACGACATGGTATCGATTGGTTGCTGGGCTGAATGCACAATTGCGGTTAGTGCGCCATGGACGGCTAAGGGTAACATTACGACCCGTTGTCAGATGGCTTGAGACTCATGCCAATCCTGCTTTGAGCGTCCATGGTGTACGTGTTGATCTTGCATGGTTTGAGGCTACCAGTATTCGCTATGGCCAGTATGGGCTTGTGGTTTATGCTCTCGAAGAAGGAGTTTATCAGGACACTAGAGGAAGTATTGATGGAGCATTAAGAACTGAGGAAACATCACGGTAATTAATCCCTTATACTTATGACATGTTACCAAATTGTTTTCCAACAATCTTAATGAGAAACAGTGAACATGATGTGCTGATAAATGACTTAGAGATTTGTGGTCTGGCTTTCTGTATGATACATGATTTTTTTAATGCTTTGGTTTATATTGGTTTTCAGAGTTCCGACTGTTAAAAGGGAACATCACTCGGGGCTTGCAAGTAGAGCTGACTTAAGTCCTGGTGGAAGAATTGAGAACAATTGTTTGAGGCGAAAGATACAAGGAGTTTCTTTAGATGTAAACAATTTGCAAATGCTTGACGAGAAGAGAGATATCTTTTATCTTCTCTCTTTTATACTTCAGAATACAAAACCTGTTGGGCATCAGGTATATCTTGTAATGATGATTTTGCAGACTAAGCTGTTTTGGTGCTTGCATTATTTGAGAACTGACTTTCCCCTTTCCTTTATTATGGTGACTGCAGGATCTTGTTGGTTTAGTGATCTCAATGTTGCTTCTAGGAGATTTTAGTTTAGTATTACTTACCCTGCTTCAGTTGTACTCAATTTCTTTGGTGGATGTATTTCTTGTATTGTTTATATTACCTTTTGGCATTCTTCTCCCATTTCCTGTTGGAATCAATGCTCTATTTAGTCATGGACCAAGGCGTTCTGCAGGCCTTGCACGTCTCTATGCTCTGTGGAACCTTACGTCCTTTATAAATGTTGTGAGTTTTCTATCAAATTTTAACTGATTGGTATTTTTTTCCCCGTCAGACAAATGGATTTTTCCGCTTACTAGGGTGAAATACAATTATATGGGTTTTATTTTTTTAATTTGTGACTTTGTGTTACTTTCTTATCACCAGGTGGTTGCATTTCTATGTGGATATATTCATTACAACTCTCAATCCTCTTCCAGCAAAAGACAACCCAGCATTCAGCCTTGGAATATCATGTAAGGGTATTCCTAGCTTCAATAAGATATGCTTTATTTGGGAATATCTGCCTAGTTATTTATTTATTTAACTGATTTGGTGTGCAGGGATGACAATGAATGGTGGATTTTTCCAGCCGGACTGGTTTTGTGTAAGTTATTCCAATCTCAACTCATTAATTGGCATGTTGCCAATCTGGAAATTCAAGACCGTTCCTTGTATAGTAACGATTTTGAGCTGTTCTGGCAGTCATGATGGTATGTTCACAGCATATATTCAACATTAACTTTTCCCCCATTCCTCTTTTTGATCCATCATATGTTCGATTTGAGTACGTCTAGAATAGGTCAAAGATTGACACATAGAGATGATAGAAAAACTTGAGGTGGGGCAAAATAGAACTACAAAACCCAAAGTAGATGTTGTAGAGGTAATTGTTACTGTAACACCTAAAGATCAATAGTTTTTCTAAAAATTAAACCATTTTCGCCTTGAATTATCTAATTTGTAAGTATCAATCAAGCAATTAAGTACTCTTCAGAATATATTTTGCACTAGTGAGGATTTGGGCGTAGGCTTATTATTTTGATTCAAATTACGTTTTTGTAATTTATGTTTCCGTTAAAATAATATTGGAAATGATAAAAGGATGTAGGGCTGATATAATTTAGCGGTCGTGTCTCTGTCTCGAATCTGTATTTAAAAAGGCCTCGGTTAATTGCTTTGTTTATTTTCTGTGCTATCAGCTTTTAATCTATTTAAGTTACTACAATGTTCACGAATCTTGTGTTATAATTATGAGATGATAATGCATGCTAATTGGTATAAATTTTGTTAAATTCCAAGAAAAGTCAGGATATTTTGTTTACATTTTTGTCGCAACTAATAGTTGAGTTGAAACAAGGTGTTAGCATTTGACTGAACAAAATCTCATCTCAGAAAAATAATGATAGATTGATAGTATCTTTGATATGAATTGTAGTAGTTTTCTGGCCATGCTACTGATTTCCGTATTTTGTTGCACGTCAAGTAAGACAACAATAGCCGAGTGAATCTTTATACTATTAGTACTTTGTTTTATGAATAAACATGTATTATTTATACATTATAAGTATAAATTGATACACAGCTTTTGTAATGTATAATACCTGTAATGTATAAATAATCAAAACATAATGTCGTAACTTTTATACCATCAATTTTAAAAAGTTGTCAAAAAACAGTTATTTGTTAATGGTTTACCTAAGCAGTTCCTGACTTTGATCAAGGTCTTTTCTTAAAAAGTAGACATTTTCAATATCATAAGTTACTTTTGTAAGTAGGCAATAAGGAAAATATTATTTTTAAACTAAAAATATGAGTAGGCAACATACTAGGGTGAGGTATATAATCTATGGACCCTGTTGGTTTTGAGAATTCAGACATCTCCAGATTAAACCTGGCACCCTTATAGTTTAATAATTCTAAAACTGTTCCTAAAAAAATTTGAAACAATTTCTTGTACGAAATTTTTATAAGGAATATCGGAATTTCTGGTACATTAAATTTCTATTAGTGTATTTATGATTTTTGATATATTGGAAATTCTAAAATTTATGAACTTAAAACGTTTATTGAAAATTTTAAATGTTTCATTTTATACAGAAAATTTGAACAAAAATGAAATTTCGGTAGTTCATATATAATTTTAAGAAAAACTTGTTTCTTGACATTACGGTGTAAAAATGAAATGTTTCTTAACATTTCGGTAGTTTATATTTAACAAAAGGTGTGATACTTACATTTTAAAATTTTTGGTGTAAAATCTTTTTTGAACTTTTTTAGATGAAAACGTAAAAAAATCTGATTTTTACACAAGGTTGGTAAAAGTAGGAGTCTGTAAGTTAATTAAATTATATTATTAAATTAGATTACATTAAAAAATTGAATTATTTAAGTCAAATAATTTTAATTTCATTTAAAAATGGTTCATAATCCGTTTTTTTTTATAAACTGTTTTAATTATATAAATAATTTTTTATAATCTATTTTATTTTATAAACTGTTTTAATTATATAAATAACTTTTTTTAATAAAAAAAGAACAATTGTTGAGTGAAAATAAAAAAATTAAAATTAAAAAATATTTATAATTATGAAAAAAAGAAGAGTTTGTATTGAAAATTTAAATTTAAATTATAAAAAAATATAGTTTTTTTTAGAAATAAAATCTGAAAAAAAATATTTTGTATTCTATAAAATTATTTTATTTTATTTTTTAAAATAAATATTCATTAAAAAAATATAATTTAATTTGAAAGAAAAAAAATATTTTTCAGAAAAATAAAAACTTATTGTGTTTTAAATAAAAAAATTCTGGAAATATATTTTATTTTTGAAAAATAAAAATTTTGGAATAAAATTTTTTTTATGAAATTTTTTCTCCTAAAATTTTAAAATTTATTATTCTAAAACTTTTTGAATTGAAAACAAATATATTTTTTATTTTGAACTTTTTATTTTCCCAAATAAAACTATTATGACTTTTTTTCTGAAAAATTAAAATTAAAACATTTTAAAAAATAATTATTTTTTGTCCGAAATTATAAATTGGTTTATAATTATAGATTGATTTTAAACTCGTTTATAAACAAAAATTGATTATAAATTATATTTTTATTGAAATAGTTATTATAAACTGAATTTAATTATAAATGTGGGTTTTTTTTACTATAATTCATGTACATTTAGTTAAAAGTGCTCTAAATAATTGTTTTCTAAGTACTCCGTATTACTTATTGTCTTGTACGGAATACTGGATTTTATGATGGTGTATTATCAGGTTTAAATTTAAACACAAATTACATATTTGTAATATATATTTTTAAAACTCTTAGAAGTATCAAATTGTAAGTGGTAGCAACACTGGTGTATGTTGTCGGTAAGGGTGGATAGTGGATAATGACGAAAAATCTCAACCCATCCTTTACCTGTGAGAAAAAGAAAATAGCGAGCTTGTCATAGTTTTACCAACAATACACTCACAAAGAAAGAGTGAACTGATGCGACTGTGGTGAGTTCAACTGATCTCTTTCATTATTGGTTGCGACATATTTCCACTACAAGAAAAATGTTAAAATCTCTCAAATTATTATTGATTATGATGGATGATAGAGTAATCAAGTCATGTATAGAAAATACATTTATAGATATACAAAGATATTTTCTCTGATTCTATTTATAAGAAAAATAAGATATACTATTTATTTTAAGTTAGAAAATTATTTTATCTTCTAGATCATTCACATTAATTGACCAACCTAGAAAAATAATATAATTTTAGAATTTTTAAATCCTTTAGACAATATAATTAGACTTCACCAACTCTTACAAACAACATAAGAATCCCATTCGAATCAACTACAACCCTATGCTTACACAAACTCTTTCTAGTAGGGATTTTATCTTGCAAATTTTTTCAAGAGAACATATCCACTTTAGGCGAAGTCTAACTAACTCAGATAATAGAGATAATCAAATCCTCACTAAGCGAAGGGAGACCAGTGGAAAGATTTTGCTGCAAAAGGGCAGAATAAGTCGAACCTATCGAAAATACCCCATTGTTAGCATGTCATTACTACCACTTATCCCCATATAGGGAGAGAGATGATCCTTAAATAATGTTAAAATAACAACCACCTCACGCTCATACAAAAAAACTCCCCCCATCCAAACCAAAACCCCGTCCTTCTACAGACTGATCCCGATGGTTAGAGATCATTAATAGTCAAAGGAACCTATGTTTGAGGGAAATGGATCCAATCCAAATAAAGTCAGGTGGATACCATTTCTCACTCTTTTAATTAAATGGCCATAAACTTATATGAGGAATCATTTGCTTTAAATTCAAGATGAGACATACATTTCCATCAAAAGGATGTAAAATGGAAACAAGAGGACCTAGCTCTCATCAATGAGGAAATAACATGAGTTCCATATGTAGCAAATATGATATCACTCCAAAAATGAGAGAAGCACCTATGATTATTCTCCTTCCGCATTTTCCCAAAAGAGATAAGTTAATCAATCAGAGGTCCTGAACACCCAGATCACACATCCTCTTAGGTTTGATTAATCTAGAAAATCTTATAATCACTCCACACGCCATACCCAAAGAACCTTCTTTAGGTCCTGAATATCTTCTTTCAAACCTTTAAATACATCTTAAAAAAATAAGACTAATTAGCGAATCCCACGTAGCTTGAAGGCAGAGATTATGCCCCACTAATAAACCGATGTATCGGAAAGGAAGAATATCTTGCATACATTGAAGAAAATTACTAGTTAGGTCCAAAAATATTGGACCCACACTGAACCCCATAAGACTACTAGTTAGAGGAAAGTGTAGGTTAGTTAAAATAGCAAATTCCTAGTCTCAAGACTGACTTATGTTAGCTTGAGTGTACCAAAAACCTGCTATAACAGATCAATTATTTGGCATGTATAAAAGCAAATAGTTGCTATCTTTGTAACTAATTAATTCAGAAATAAAAAGTTAGTTGTAAATGAAAAAGTTAAAGAGTAATTTCCATTTCTATCATGGTATCAGAGCGCTAGGTTCAAACTAGGTCAGATCTATGGCTACGATTTTGCCTTCCCCACAGTCTCTTCTTTCTTTCGCTCAGATCTTCATTGCTCTAGCGCCGGTGATCTCGAGCTCTGTGTATGATTCTCATCGTCTTCAATTTTTGCTTAAGGTTACGCATAAACTTGATGAAAATAATTTTCATATTTGGCGTCAATAGATCGAACCCTACATTAATGCTCATTATCTCACTGATTTAGTTGTTTGCACTCGAATTCCTCCACAACTCTTGGATGATGATGCACGTAGTATTGGAATTATGAGTTCTAATTATTCGCCTTGGCTTCAGAAGGATCAAATGTTTTTATCATGGCTTTCGTGAACACTTTCAAATGAGATCCTATCGCGTATGCTAGTTTTCTCCCATGCACATCAACTTTGGGATCACTTGTACAATTATTTCCAGTGCCAAACTCGTGCAATAGCAAGATAACTTTGAGTTAAACTTCACGCCATAACTCTTGATACATCATCTGTTAAGTAATTTATTCTCAAAGTTCGAACAATTGTTGACTCCTTAGCTTCAATTGGAGATTTAATTCACGCTTCTCACCATATAAATATCATACATGAGTTTGCTCGTGTTTTAATTATGATCGAGAGAAAGTTTGGATTGATAGACTTGGATGAAGCTAAGATACTTCTCTTGGAATATGAACTTAGCCTTGCAAAATTCAAAAAGAAATCATCCCCAGACTTGGTTTTTCTCAACCTCACACATATTGCACCAAATTCTGCCACCTATGAGGAAACAAGTCCTAACAACACAAATTCTTCACCATATCAACCTCCTTCACACAACCATGAGCGTGGTATTCATGGATTTTGTGGAAGTGGAGGCACACACATAGATCGTTTTGGAAGAGGTAGGGGAAGATGTTTCTCAAATTCCATACAATGTCAAGTATGATCCAAATTAGGTCACACTACTCAATTGTTGGTACAACTTGAGTCAAAATTACCAACCGCCTGTATTGAATACCAACCTATACACTCCTTATTCATGACCTTACCCTAATAATAACTATGATGTTTTTCCTCCAAATATGTGGACCATACCTCCTCTACCTTGAAGGCATATTCCTTCCTTCAATAATCCTCCAAGTTCCTTTGTTGAAATGCCATACCTTCTACATCTACTTCTAAAATTTTGTTTCCAAATTTTGGAGCTTCTTTCCACATCATAGTAATGCTAAAAATATTCAACAGATTACTCCTTTAAAAGGCCATGATCAGATTTACATAGACCATGAACAAGGTTTGCAAATTCATTCAACTGGCTCTTGTATTCCCCCCTCATTTTTTAACCCTCACACACCTTACACATTACACAATCTCTTTGCAATTACTTTCATAACCAAGAATCTCATAGGTGCCAATCAGTTTACACATGACAAAAATGTTTACTTTCTGTTCTCATCTAATTAATGCCTTGTTAAATCTCAGGTCTCTAATTCCACATTGCTTGAAGGATTTGTGGGGAGTGATGACCTCCATGAATTTTCATCCATATCTGTCTTTATCAATGATAAAATGCCTCACCCTCCATCCTCTTAAGTGTGTCTAAATAAACCTAATTGTAGTGTTAATTATGTTTTTCTTAAGTATAGGGATTTTAATGTGTGGCATCTAAGGTTAGGTAATCCTAATACCCATTCCCGAAAACTTGTATTACATGATTGTACCATTTCCTTTAGTAATAAAGATAACACTTTCTTTTGTTAAACTTGTTGTATGGGTAAAAGTCGTAAATTACATTCTAATGCTTATCAAACCACATACTCTCATCCCTTGGAACTCATATATATTGACTTGTGGAGGCATTCACCTAAAACTTCTACCTTAGGCTTCAAGTACTATATGTCCTTTTAGATGCCTTTGTAAATCTATGCTCTTACAAGTATAAAATTAATAAGGAAACAATAGTTTTTTTTTTCCTTTATCATGTACTCAAGGTCCAATTTAGTCCCTTAAGTTTTAAAAATCCACTTTGATCCCTTAACTTTGCAGACTGAGTCACGTTAGTCTTTTTCGTCAATTCTGTTAGTCAAAGTCAAACAATAAGGATATGTAGCGTTGACGTGGAAGCGACATGGCTTAAATAATATTTAGTGACCAATTAAGCGACTAAAAAATGATCACTGACAATATTTTATGGACTTTAATTCCTATCTTCATCTTCATCCTCAAATTTATTCTATGTTTTTCTATATTTGTTTTCAAGCTTTAAAGTTGAAGGATTTTCGTATAAGACACACCAATATATTACCATAAAATAAAATCAAGGTCCAAAAATTCACTTTGTATGACACACCAACAACTTGCAAAGAGAAGCCCAAAATTTCATTTTAATTTTTCTTTGACATTGGGTTTCAATAAATGTTGAAAGGCTTAAATAATTTTTTCGTCTTTGTAAGTTGGCGTGTTTTTGTTTTTAGTTCCTAAATCTTTTTTTTTAGAAATAGTCCCTGAAAGTTAAAGTTAAGATCATTTTTCTATTAGTACATCAATGAAAATTCGCAGGAAAATTCGAAGGAAACCTGTAGATTTTAAATCTGCAGGAAAATTTGAAGGAAAATCCACAGGAAACCTACAGATTTTCCTGCGAATTTTAATTTGAAGGACTTAAAACAAAAATATTTAGTATTTAGGGATTATTTCAAAAAAAGAAGATTTAGGGATTAAAAACAAAAACAAACTAACTTACTGAGACGAAAAGACTATTTAGCGACCATTTTTCCGTCGCTAAAACGGTCCTAAATGTTTATGTTACACGTTATTTGCCACCTAAGCAGAAATTAACGACGTTACTACCATTTCGACGAAAATGATTAACTTGATATATTTTGAAAAGTTAGGGGATCAAAATGGCTCTTTTAAAAGTTAATGAACCAAACTGGACCCCGAGTACAAGTTAAGGCATGAAAAATAGTATTTTGCCAATTAATAATTTCGCAAAAGATCCTCTATGAAGTTTTAATGATGATGACTGTTAAGGGCTAATTTGTGTAAATAACTTATAGTATTTTGTGGCCCTTTTCATTTGATCTCAATGGAATTTCTTGTTAGCACCCTTAGTTTTAAGTGTAAATATGTAGTTTTTAACATTATCATCTAAATAACTTTTATTTGATTATTTTTATGCAAATTTGTAGGTTTCAAAGTCTATTGGAAGCATGAGAAACATAAAGGCACCAAGAAAGACCCAAAGTTTCAAAATTGAAGTTTCCAAGTTTTTCAAAGCAGGCTAAGCACGGTCCTAACGCACTTAGAAAGCGAAGGACAAGAGGAAATTGGGAAATTCGCGCTAGGAGTGCGCTAGAAGCGCGTTTAACACGAATCAAGGCGGTTTAAGTTATTTTTTGCTGACCCCGCTAAGTGCGCTCTGATGGGGCTTAGCGCGATTTCACTTTTTGGCCCATGCTATATATACATTTGGCTAGATATTTTGGATCATATTCATACCAACTTTATTCCAAAGACATTTTCAGATCAAAAATCATCAAGAACTCAGAATGAAGATTTTGAAGCATCAATCTTCGAGTTTTTCGACGTTGATGCTTATGAATCTCTTCTTGTTATTGAAGAAGCTACCATGGTTATAGGTAACTAAACCTTCTTGTATCAAGATTAGATATAATCAATCTTAACTTGTATGTATTTCTTTTAATCTTTTGCATGTGAAAAACTTGATAATCAATGTAGATGATAATCTTTGCTTTTATTGAATATTTGTGGTTTAAAACATTGTTGAGAAAAATCTTTTAAGTCTTGACCTAAGTTTATCATTATCAAAGACCAAATCTAGACATAGAAGTGGACTTTGATATTCACTTTGTATCAGATCATTAATGTTATTTGTATTGTTTAATAGGTTGAGACATCGTCGATTAAACAATACGGTAAAAATCACAATACCGTCTTAGACATAAGCGGTATAGATGAGCGATATGTGGTTATGTTGATTATAAATGAAGTTCACATGCTTGATTAATTGAATACATACAAAATATGTTGATGAACTCTAGTCTTGATATATCTTTTAAAATTTTAATCTTTCTAAACTTTTATCATTGCTACAAACTCTTATGAATGTTACTTTCACCAACCCAAAATCATTCGGAACCCTTGCTTAAGACATAATGAACTGTAGAACAACGGTAATATCTCATCAATCCTTGTGGAGACGATAAAACAAATACTCACCAAAAATTACCAATCAACAACGACGTCAACAATTATGTTGTTGAAGTCGGTGGCAATATATTTTAACTCTCTGATGATGACAACTCAACTAAAAAAATGTATCAAGTCTCATCAAGAAAAGTGACTCAAGATTGAAATGCTTATATGATCGTTACATCTGGAAAAGAATCTTGAAGCCTCAAAGTAATGAAAGAGAGGAAGTATGAAGGCTCTTCAGGTTGTGTCTGTCTGAATAACCAGAGTTTTCTAAAAGTAAGGAAGTAACTCCTAAGTTCTAGGCAACCCAGACACACACGCTTAAAAAAATAATTTCTAAACTTTTTATATATTAAAAATGTTTTTAAGACTGAGCCAAGTGATTAACAAACCGTCCACTATGTTTTAGAAGATTTTTTGAACTACCAAATTGTTTAGGGACTAAAGCCAATTGATTGGATTTTTTTTGAACTAACCAATCGATTAGAGCATTAAGACAGTCGATTGGAGAATGGAGAAACGTTTAACCAAAAGAATATGACAATATCTTAATGACCTATAATGACTATGCATCCTTTCTTTCCTTTTAAAATATCATAAATGATTATATTTAGGGCTTCCAACCGATTGAAGCAAGATGCCAATCGATTGGCTTATCAATTCCACCCATGGATCATTTCCTTTTCTAGTTTTTCCTTCTCCTATATAAAGGAGGGTTGCTTCCTCTTAATTTTATGACACTTTCCAAAGCTTTACATTTTCTTTGTAATTTATCTCTCTATTTTCTCTCTATCTCTCCAGAAATATTTCTTCTTCACTTAAGATGCCTTGGTGATTTTGAGTTAAATTTTACTTGTGTGGAAAAGTTTGTAAGTGGTCGCGTTGTTATTTTAATCCTTGAGAGTGAGATACTCTTGGAAAATTGAGTTTGGTTCGTGACATAAACTAGTCATAAAATCTTTGTTTTTATTTATGGATTTTTGTCGGAAAAAGTTCTATATTGATAATTGAGATAAGCCTGAAAATCTCCAAAATGGTTAGTTAGTTTAGCCAAGGGTAAAAGCTATCTTTGGTTGGTCATAAATCTGTAAAAATACCTGGATAAAATTGTATTAAGGTTCGTTGACGCAACCTATAAAAGCTTAAAGTTTGTAGTCAAAATCTCAAGAAGATATCTTGGGGACATGACTAGGCAAACACTGAATCGAACCTGGATAACTCTCTAAAGCTTATCCTCTTTAATTTATGCTATTCATTTTTACTTCTTTTTTTATTTTCGCTTCTATTTTCTCTATTCACAAGAAATTACTAACACGATTTTAAGTATAATTGAGAAAACCATTAAAGTAATCGCGAACATTAAATACCATAATTCACCCCCCCCACACACACATCTCGTGCTTGAAGTTACTTGTCCAACAAGTGGAATCAAAGTCTAACACCTGTAAAAGAATAATCTTCCTAGGAGGAAAAATGACTTCAAGCTATTCACTAAACAAACCCCCATTCTTTAATTGAGAAAAATATAGTTTGTAGAGATAGAAAATGAATTTTTTCATAGAAGGGATGGATCATGGTATTTGGAATGCTGTGAAGGAAAGTATGTCTATTCCAACACACAAAGTCAATGGTGTTGTAGAAAAAAAACCTGAAAAGGATTGGATCAAAGATGATAAAGAAAATGTGTATTGCAATTTGAAAGCGAAAGTTGTCATCATTATCGCTCTCGGTCTTGATGATTTTTTGCAAGTTTATCACTGTGAGACTGCAAAAGAAATGTGGGAAATCCTCCAAATTACCCACGAAGGAACTACTGAAGTAAAGAGGGCAAGTTTGGGCACATTAACCCATGAGTATAAACTCTTTATAACCTAAAGAGATCATTAATCAACTACAAATGCGATTTACCATATTGTGAGTCATATGAGAACTATGGAAAAACATTTTCAAATGAGGAACTAGTTGTAAAAATTCTTAGATACCTAAACTGTAGTCGACAACCCAAAGTCATTATGATTTAAGAATCTATGGATTTAGCGACTATGGACACACACACTCTTTTTGGAAAATTGCATGAACACGAGATGGAACTAAAATGACATACTTATGACGAAGAAGATGACAAGAAAAAGAAGAAAAGTATCGCACTAAAAGCCACAAGCATTAAAGACATGAAGTCAAAAGATAAATAGTGTTAAAGTAAAAGTAATAAATTCTTGGAATTTATGTTTCATAAATTCAAAGAATAACTAAAGCACAGAAAACAAACTTCAAGGCTCCAAAAGTAAAGTGAATAAAGTTCCTCTTTCATAAAGGAAGAGATTTATTTGCATAATAGCAACAAGACAAAATCATTGAATCTTTGATTTTTGTTAAGATCCCTAATCTTATCATTTAGTTGTTATTGTTAATTAAAGCTTTATTATATAAGTTACTTAGTATTAAGTAAGTTGTGTAACAAAGGTAATAGAGTATGTTAAATTTCTCTACATGCATGGTATATAAAAACCTTAATGTAAAATCCTTTTAATATATTTTTTAAAAAAGATCATGACTATGGAAGAATTTATACATATTACCTTTGGTGAACTAACCCCTAGTAGTTAGAAGTAGAGGTTGTTAATTTTGCAGTTATCACTTAAAAAAAATCCTTGGAAGATGAAAAAATGTGAAAGAAAAATATCAAAGACAAGAAGAAGTTTGAAGTCCAAATGGAGAGATTCAAGTTAAAGAAGTCAACTTAAGACAATCAATATTTGGCTTAAGAATGAATGACCATTAAGGACCATCCCATTCATAATTTTAATGGATATATTTATAAGTAAATTGAATCTCAAAACTCCCTTAGAAAGTTACGTAACCATGTGAATTTGGTTTCACAAATTGAGCCAAAGGAAATTGATGAAGCTATCATCAAAGAACATTATACAAGAAAGGTAAAATCAATTTGAGAGAAACAACTTTTAGGAACTCGTCCCTAAATCTAATTAAGTGATTGGAACCTTAGTGGATCTTTCGCAATAATCTTGATGTGTTTTGAAATGTTTTGAGAAATAAAATAATACTTGTTACAGAAGGTTATAATAAATAAGAAGGCATATATTTCAATGAAACTTATGCCCTTGCAACTCGGTTAGAAGCCATAAGGATGATTCTATCCTTCTCATGCATTATATATTTTATTCCAAATAGATGTAAAAAGTGTGTTTTTGAATGACTAAATTTTGAAGGAATTGTGTGTTGATCATCCTTCCATTTTTAGAACTTAGTTATGTTTTCAAAATGAAAAAGGCTCTCTACGGTCTAAAATAAGCTCCTCTAGATTGATTTGATAGTATGAGCATTTTTCTGCTTGAAGTCAATTTTCAAAGAAGGAAGGATGATACAACTCTTGTTCAAACCAAACATATATTTTTCTTATGCATGATATCTTTATCGATTCGATGCTACTAACGAATCCTCGTGAAAGGATATTTCTTATATGACGCTAATTGATATCGAAAGATGGGAGAATATTTTATACTATATTAATATACAGGAAGAAGTTGTTACCTTATGACGCTTGTCAACCTTGATGGATTTAACCAAGACGTGATTGTGTTTTTCAATGGAATTGTCCAAGGTGATGATGTTGATGGTTTAGAAAGCTTCAAAGACTTTTGAGTTTTATTCGAGAAAGAATCAATGGGAAGAATTTCTCGAAAGCTTACCTACCAGGTGATTTCAAAGTTGGATGCTACCTTTCGTGGGGGATAAATAACATCTTAAATCCTTTTTTAAGCTTTACTTTGCATGACTCATGTCTATCTCTATGAGTAATTGTTTCCTTTTACATGGGATTTATGTGCTTTATTTATCTTTTTTATTATGCCAAAGGGGGAGAAGTATATTCTCAGTAGTAGTAAAGTATAACCTCTACTTAATTAAGGGGGAGTTTAACTACTCCAGTTATATATATATATATATATATATATATATATATATATATATATATATATATATATATATATATATATATATATATATATATATATATATATATATATATATATATATATATATATATATATATACGATTTTCTTTTACCACCTCCCTGGGATGTGTTCTCATCATAAAAAGGGGGAGAATTTGGATCCATGGGCTTATAAGTATAAAATTCATAATCCCATAAGATATCCTCTCTGAAGCTTTGATGACGACAACGTCAATAGTTGCATTTTTGAAGTCGGTGGCAATAGCTTTCGACTCTCTAATGATGGCAACTCAACTAGAAAAACATCTCAAGCCTCATCAAGAAAAGATATCGAGGTTGAAGTGCTTATATGATCCTTACATTTAGAAAATAATATTTAAGCCTTAGATTAATGAAAGAGAGGAGACATGAAAGCTCTCCAAATTGTGTCTGTCTGAGTGGCTAGAGTTTTGTAAAAGTAAGGAAGTAGCTCCTAAGTTCTAAGGCAAATATGCACACTTAAAAATATTTTTCTAAATTTTTTATATCTTAAAAATATTTTCCAGACTGGGCCAAATGATTACGAAACAGTCCACTATCTTTTAAAAGATTTTTTAAACTACCCAATCGATTGGGGGCTTAAGTCAATCAATTGGATTTTTTTTGAACCAGTAAATCAATTGAATCATTAGTCAATCGGCTGGAGAAGGGATACGTATTTAACCAAACAACTATGACAAAATTTTAATAACCTACAATGACTTTGGATCTGTTTTTTCCTTTAAACTATCCTAAACGATTATGTTTAGGGCTTCCAATCGATTGAACAAAATGCTAATCGATTGGCTCATCAACTCCGCCCATGGATCATTTCCTTTTCTGGTTTTTCCTTCTTCTATAAAAAGGAGGGTAACCTCATTTTCATTTTACGATCAAAGCTTTACATGTTATTTGGAATTTATCTCTCTATTTTCTCTTTATCCCTCTCTAGAAATATTTCTTCTCCACTTAAGTTGCCTTGATACTTTTGAGTGAAATTTTACTTATGAGAAAAAAACTTGTAAGTGATCATGCTATTTTTTTAATCCTTGGGAGTGATATACTCTTGGGAAATTGATTTTGGTTCGTGAGATAAACCAGACATAAAATATATTTTTTTGTTTTTTGGAACTTGTCGGGAAAAGTTTTGTTTTGATTATTGAGATAAGCCTAAGAATCTCTAAAACGAGTTGTTAGTTTAGCCTGAGGTAAAAGATATATTTGGCTGGGGATAATCATGTAAAAGTATTAAGATCAAATTGTATTAAGGCTCGTAGTATAACCTTTAAAAACTCAAATTTTATAGTCAAAATCTCAAGAATATCTCTTAGGGACCTGACTAGGTTAACATTCGGTCAAACCAGTATAACTCTTTGGCGCAATCTCTCTAACCCTTATCCTCTTTAATTTTAGCTATTTATTTTTATAATTTTTTTATTTATGATGTTATTTACTCTATTCGAAAGAAATTACTAACATAATTTTAAGTATAATTGAGAAACCACTCAAGTAATCACGAATTTTAAATACCACAATTCACCCCTTTCTTGTGCTTGAAGTAAATTATCCAACAACCTTCTCTGAATTCACATGGATATATTTTCTAAAAACTAAAGCTGAAGTTATCACCATTTTTAAACAATTCAAAACTATGGTGGAAATCTAACATGGTGTCCCCATTAAGGCACTACATTCTGATTGAGGAGGGGAATTCACGCCCTTTACCAAATTTTTAAATGACTCATATGGTTATTTTACCTCGCGCCTATCACCAAAATGGAGTTGTTAAGGGGAAACATAGGCACCTAGTTAATATATAACATGCCACCTTGTTGTTGGACAAGTGACTTAAAGCACAAGAGAATGTGAATTATGGTATTTAAAATTCGTGATTACTTTTATATTTTTCTCGATTAAGATTGTATTAGTAGTTCTTTTAAGAGTATATAGCATATAAAAATTAATAGCATAAATAAAAGTGCACAAGAGAGTTTCTAGGTTTGACCGAAGATTGGCCTAGTACGGTTCCCAAGAGGTCTTGAGATTTTGACTATAACTTTGAACTTTTATAGGTGATGCCCACGAACCTTTATACAATTTGATCTTGATATTTTTATAGGCTTACCCCAACCAAACTAAACTTTACCACAGGCTAAGCTAACAAATCCTCTTAGATATTTTCAGGTTGATCTCAATAACCAAAAACATAACGTTTTCCAGCAAAGGTCAATAAACCAAAACAAAGATTTTAAGACTGGTTTATCACATGAACCAAACTCAACTCTCTAAATAATGTCACACTCTCAAGAATTAAAGAAACAATATGACCATCTTCACTTACAAGCACTAAGGCAATTTTAAGTGAAAGAAATATTTTCTAGAGAGAGAAGGAGAAAGAACATAGATGTATAATTCCAAAAAAATGTAAATCATTGGAAAATCGCATGGAATAAAGACGAGACAATCCTCCTTTACGTAGGAGTTGGAAAATAAGAAAATGAAATAATCCATGGGCTGAACTTATGAGCCAATCGATTGGCATAAAACTCCAATTGATTGTCCAAGCCATTTTTAATCGATTATCATGCCCAAATAATAAATATTGGATATAGAGTTGTTTCAAGTCCTTAATGTGTTGTCCTAATCGATTGTCCCCTCTCCAATCAATTGACTTAATGCTCCAATCAATTGATTGGCTCAGAAAAGTTTTTTCAATCAATTCGAACAAGTTACCAATTGATTGGTTTGTTTAAAAGATGCTTGAACAACTTCTTAATCACTTGACTTGGCTTATAAAATAATTTTAAAGTTAAAAAATTTGAAAAATATATTTTAAGGTGTGTGTGTGTGCGCGCGCGTGTGTGTGTGTGTGTTTATATGTGATTGAATAAGTGACTCTGTGTGTGTGTGTGTGTATGTGTGTGTGTGTGATTGAGTGATTGAGTATGTGTGTGTGTGTATGTGTGTGTGTGTGTTTGTGTGTGTATGTGTGTGTGTGTGTGTGTATGTGTGTGTGTGTGTGTGTGTATGTGTGTGTGTATGTGTGTATGTATGTGCGTGTATGTGTGTGTGTGTGTCGTGTGTGTGTTTCACACTTTATCTGACGCTTCAGGATTCTTTGTTAGATTTCTTCTGATAATATGAGAACTTTAATCTTTAGTCTCCTTTTGTTTATGAAGCATATGATATATCTCTATTTAGATCACCACCATCAAGGTTGGAAGCTAATGCCACTGAGTTTAATCATCCTTGTCGTCATCAAAACTTCAGATGGATCTTCTGCGGGATTTTTAACTTTATATCTACAAGCATATAAATCCATATTCTCCCCCTTTTTGGTGATGACAACACATATCTCAGGAAGGTGGTAAAAGAAATAACAAATATGTGTTTAGAGTGATTAAACTCCCCTTCAATTAAATAGATATTATACTCTACTCCCCTTGAGGGTATACTTCTCCCCCTTTGTCGAAATAAAAAAGGTGGATAAAACTATGTAATGCGAGAAGGAAGATATGCAAACATAAGCGCATAAATCACATGGTGTCAAACATGTAAGATTGTTTAGTCCATGCATGATTCGTTTAATAATCCTAATTCGATTCTTATGAAAAATAAGTTTTCTTTAGGAAGGGGTTTAGCAAAAATACCTATGAGTTGATTAGATAAAGTTACAAATTCAAGTAGACATTCCCCTTTTTCAACATAATCTCTAATAAAGTGGTGCCTAACTCTAATGTGTTTAGCTCAAGAGTGAATAATTGGGTTTTTTGTAAGGTTTATGGTGCTAGTGTTATCGCATCTTGTTGGGATAACTCCAAGATTTATACACTAGTCATTGGTTTATAGTTTCATCCAAATAAGTTGAGCGCAACAACTACCTGCAACAACATATTCTACCTCAGCCGTGGATAACACGAGACTTGCTTGTTTCTTGCTATGCCATAAGACAAGCGAGTTCTAGTGTAACGAATACGTATTACTGGTATTTTTCCTATCCAATATGCACACAGCAAAACCGGAGTCAGAGTATCCAACTAAGCCATTATCCTCTTCTTTGGGGTACCATAAACCCATTTTGTTGCGTGCCAGAGAGGTGTCTCATAATGCGTTTGAATGTGCTAAGTGTGATTCTTTAGGGAATACTTGAAAACATGCACACATACATACAAGAAACATTATATCAAGACGTGATGCAGTTAGATAGAGAAGATAACCTATCATACTTCAATACTTGTTTTCTTCAACTGATTTTCCATCTTTGTCTTTGTCAAGATTGCACGAGGTTGACATTGTGGTTACTATTATCTTTTAATCCTCCATATCAAATATTTTTAATAGTTCTTTACAGTATTTGGCTTGGTTGATGAAGGTTCCATTCTTATTTTGATGGATTTGAAGTCCTATAAAGTATTTGAGCTCCCCCATCATTGACATTTCAAACTCATTCTGGATAATCTCAGAAAATTCCTTGCACAGCAACTCACTAAGGTAAAAATATGTTTGTATAAATATTATTGTCTAGCCAAGGCACAAAAGTCTAGCTAGTATTATAGGGGAAATAAAAAAAGAAGAAAAAAACAAGCTTCGGCACTCTATGTCGACGCACCTGGATCGCTCCTGAATTTCCCTTTTAGAGCAGCCTTGAAGGGGTCTAACTCTTTGACAATAATAGGGATGGCGGGAAAAAATCCCCTTGTATGTTCCACGAATTGATCACGGACCTTTTAGATGCCCAAGAGTGCTTATTTGAGCTATCAAATATGGGCATCTTTCACTCTTTTTTGTCGAAAAAGTGTTCGAAACCGCCCTTGCTTTTGTTGATTTGCAATACTATGTGAAATGATCTTGGTACCTTTAATTTGTGTGTTATTGTGCAAGAATTAGGCATGAAAGAGTAGGAAACTAAGGCACAAGAAAGATGGCAAAGGAACCAAGAAAGAAAGAAAACATAAGCAAGCTCGCTAGGCGAGTAAGGTAGCGATGTACTCGCTAGGCGAGCACGCAGCGAGATGCCAGCGAACACTCCCAGACTTGGACAGAACCAAAAAAGATCAACACTCGCTAGGCGAGCATCCAGCAAGCAAGCAGCGAGCAATTCCAGTAGCAAAACCATCAAAACTCGCTGTGGCGAGGGAAGTAGCTAAGTACTCGCTAGGCGAACATCCAGCGAGCAGGTAGAGAGCAATTCCAGTAGCAAAATCATCAAGACTCACTGAAGCGAATGAGAGAAGCGAAGGCTTCGCCTAGCGAAGGATTGTTCGCCTAGCGAACAGTGCAAACTTGTCTGGGATGATTCCTCTGGACGCAGGCTATTCTGTTGGCTTATTTTGGGGCTCGCTAGGCGAACCATTCTGCTCGCCTAGCGATCATGACAGATCAGATACCAGTACTATAAGTAGCATGGGCTACTTTTTGGAAAGGACACTTAGATATTTTTCATCATCTTTTTACTTGTTTTCTTGCTAGAGGTGATTTTTGTGCCCTAGAAACCCCATTTTCTCATTCTTCATCTTCTCTTGACAATATTTTGCAAAAAGAAGGTGGATTCCCATCCAATCTCGATTCTTCGACTCGGATGTTGATCAACCTTCTTCCGAAACTTGTTGCTCAAGCTACCATGGAAATAAGTGGCTAAGTCTTTCATTTTGTCAAGGTTAGATGTAAATGATCATAAGCTTTGTATGTATATGGGTTGATCTTCATTTGTAAACTCTTTGATGATGAATGTATGGTGAAAACCTTGTTTTATTGATAACTCTTTGTGTTGGTTTATGATTGAAAGGTGTTTTCCAACTCTTGACCTAGGTTTTCATCCATCCTTGTTCTTTAGCTAGAGATAGTATTGAATGAGTTTGTTCACTAAAAAAGTTAAACCTAAAAGTTGTCATTTTGATAGATTGTGTGAGAAATCAACAATGGATCAAAATGGGAAAAACCACAATGTGTGTTAGAAATAAACACATTGGGAGGACTTTGTGAATGTGTTTATCATCTAATGGAGTTTATGAGTTTTGTTTGATCGAACATATGCATGCAAAGTGATCGTCGAACCCTAACTTTGACAATCTTTCTCAAATCGTAAAACCAAAACTTTTACCGCAATTTCTTACTTTTTATGCAAGCTACCGTAACCGAAAACTAAAACCCCCTTGTTACTATAAGTTAAGAACTTAACAACTGTCGAACAACGACAATATCACATAATCCCTGTGGAGACGATAACAAACCCCGATACTCTATCCATGTACCAACAAAATGGCGCCGTTGCCGGGGATTGTGAATTGATATTGCGAGCATCGCAATAGTTGCTGAATTTTTAACTTCCGAATTTTTGACTTGTGCTTGTTAATTTGTTTGGTTTAGTGTGCAACTTTTGTTTTATGCGAGGGCAGGTTCCTGAGGACCAACTTCTTTTTTATCCTGAGATCGAAAGAACGGCAAGGAGACTGAATAGCAGAACGAGATGAAGGAGGTAACAAGCTAGACAACGATAAGAACAAGGAGAAAGTTCTTCTACAACACACCCACCACCTTTCACACCTATCATGGATCTGTAACACCTCAAAATTTGCCCTCCTCTCTTGGGACTATCATTATCATATTGCATATCATTTTAGGTCATTAGGAATTGCATGTTGCATATCATGTGGTTACATGTGCAAGTCATCCTCTCAAGTCTTGTTCAGAAGATGAGGAAGTCAAAGTGCAAGCCTAGGGTTTATTGACTGATCATTGGCCATCTGAGGATTGGGCTGTGAATTAGGGTTTCATGATTCTCAATGGACATTGATCTTCATCTTGATTGCAGTGGTACATCATCATCATCATGGTTGGGTATCATCAGGAGATTGAAGAAGATTCCTTGAGATTAGGGTTTTGACCACTGGTCAACCCTAATCAGTTGCATTGGGCCAATCAGGGCATAATCAGGAGATGGGGTCTATGATGGATATGGGGTTCATTCTTTAGTTGTATGGAGCTTATTGAGGCTAGGGTTTCACCCTTGAGCCATTTCAGTTGAAGATTGGAGCTCAGATTGATCTATGCTTGGCAAGATTCATCTGTCAGTTGAAAAGTCAACTATGGTCAACTGTACATGATCTGATGGATTTGGAGGTGGAAATGAGTTGGATACACTTCATTCATGTTGAAACAAGTGTTATTTGACATCTCAAAGCTTAAGAATGAAGAAAATCAAGTCAGAACAAAAACTGCCAAAAATAGAAAGTGACTTGTAATGGAAGTTTCCAAAAATGGAAAGTTTTTGACCTCAAAGCCACGTGTCCAAGGAAGCTTCAAATGAAAAATTGTTCAACATGAAAGTTGTAGATCTTGTTCTCACCTTTCCAAAAAGTCCAAGAACTTGAAATTCCCATGTATGGTTGGAAAGTTATGGCTCAGTGAATTTCAAAAATGACCCATAATCAGGAGGCCATAACTTCCACATGGATTGTCCAAATTGGAAGTTCTTTATATGCACAAACTCCATTTGACATGTACTTTCATGGTGCATAATTGGATTTTTCCAAAAGTGGTCAATGCAGAAAGTCAATTTTCAACTGGACAGTTAAAAGGGACCAGGGGCAAAATTGTCCAACTTGTGAAATAATTGGAATTTTTGAGTGGGGATTTTTGCAACACCTCATAAATGGCATTTGAAATTTGTTGGAATCATCATTTCATGGCAAAGGCTTGTAATTTGAGATTTGACTTGAAAAATGAAAGTGCAAAAATGGACAAAGTGGCATTACATAGTGAATTTGAAAATTACACATCCAATGCGAGTGGGACAAGTTGCAACAGCTCACACATGTCATTTAGAGAGTGTGTGAGCTGTCAAAGAGGTGGCAATGAGCTGGCTTGTGGAATTCCAATTTTGCCCCTAAGCTTAAAATTAGCATTTTCACTAACATGTTCAATTTGGCTAATTACATGTTTAAGCTTGGATTAAGCACACATATATATTCTTAATCACCCAATAATCATAACAGAAAATCACAATTCCCCAAAACAGATCTGAAATTCTCCAAATTCATCACATTCTCTCAAGAACACAAGAACTTCAATTGACCAAAACTCTCCCAATTCTTGCTCAATTTGCGAAATTCTTTTTGGTCCAATCTCCATTCATCATCCTCTACATCTGTTTCATCAAATTGAAGTGAGAAGGTGTCCCAATCGCAACTGTCATGCTTGAGCTCAACAATGGAGTTTTCACCATTCTTGCATTTGGATCGTGTTTAAGCCAATTTAACTTCTCCAATCATCTCCTTGGATGTTAATCTGCACCTGTTTTCATGATTTGAAGCTTGAAGCTCGCGGATTCCTTGCTGCCTTCGCTTTAAGGTGCGAATTCGAATCTCTTTATTTCTTGAATTGAGATATGGTTTGTGTAGTTCATTCATTGCTGAGCGTGCTGCAATTCGTAGTTTTCGATTTGGTTGATTGTAGAATGAGATATCATGATTTTTAGTTTTGAATGTGAAACTTTATTCGATCGATCCGTAAGCTGTGTTAAGAATTAGATGAAATTGATTACGTATTTGAGATCCTCACATTCAAACCTTTCCAACGGTTATTAGTTTGTTAATTTTGGTGATGAAATGAGCAAAGTCGAAGCTGCCGTTGATGAACGTGTTAATAGCGCGCGAGAGAGACGATGCATTTCTGGGAAAATAGGCCATTGGATCCGTGTTTCGTTTTGAAATTTTGAGTAGCATGTTTACCGCGTTACTATTCAAGCTATTTACAGGAATGCCATTGGAACATTTAGTTAATTAATTTAATTCATAAAATTCTTAAAAAATCACCATGACCTTTAAAAATTCACCAAAAATCGTAGAAAATTCATAAAAAATGATTAAATAATCAGAAAAATGTGAGGATTTTTTCTATGACTTCCTAATTCCCTGTAGGATTTATTTGACTCATTTTTGGAAGTTGTGCATGGTAGAAATTAGGTTTGACTTAGGCTTGTTTCACATATGTCATATTTTGATACCTTGTACCATTTTGATTGTGAAACGCACATGCTTATAAATAAATTCTTGAAATTTTTTGTGATGATTGTTGACTGGATGCTGTTTATTTCCATGTAAATTTCATGAGTTTTTGATACCTGATCATTGAGATATGAATTTTGGAACTTAGGTGTGACAATTTGTGTCACACCTCATCATGTCAATTTGCTGGATTTTTTTTGAGTGATCTATACTTGTTAGAATGATGTGAAATTTTGCATGATGGTTCATTAACATGTTAAGATGCTATGTGAATTTTTGTGGAATTTTACATTGCATTTTCAAATTGATTGTGATTTTTCATTTCTGTTAGCCAAATATGCAAGTCCATGTGGTACATGTTTGTAATTTTGATGTGAAATGCTCATATGGTATTGGATAATCATGAAATTTGGCATGCTTGTAATAGACACATGATGTGACATCCCTGTTTTGGTCCCATCCATTTCTTTACTGTTTTCATTGAGTTATGAATTTTTGAAGTGGAAGCATGTGTTGATGTTGTGAATTGGAGCATGTAATTGTGTCTGTTTTTGTTGATTTTCATTGACATAGTTACCTTTGTCCAATTAGGCTAAAATTTGACATGCTAGACCTGGGTTAGGTCCTGTTTAGGTGTAATTTATTTGAGATTTTTTGGATTTGTTTTGATGTGGATTTGAATGCAATAGTTCTGTTTGCATGTTTGGTGCTTCATTTGAACTAGTTTGGATTGTTTTGTGCATAAAAGGAACATGATGAATGATATAAACATGAGACCAATGGTGTTTGCTCTTGTTTGACATTAATTTGAGTTTGGTTTGGGAATACCTTGCTGTTTAGGATTTTTTTCTTGCTTTGGACCCTAGGCTTGGCCTAGTGGTCTTGTTGCTAATATTTGCTTGATTTTTCAGGATCAAAAGCATAATGCACATGGAGAATGAATCAAGTTAAATGCAATTGATGTTGTTTGATGTTTGTACACTAACATAACATTGTTTTGTAGGGTGTGAAGTTTGGGATTGAGCTTTGAGCTTGCTTTGTTGTGCATTGATCTGTATAGATTAACTGATTGAACTTTTGCTGTTTAGTTTGTCTGGCTGAGTACTAACTGTGTTTGACTGTTTCCAGGTACTTTTAGTTGCTCAGTTCCTTGTGAACTTTTGCTTTGCTTTGCTTAAGCAACTTGCATTGAGGTATAACTTCCTAACTTCATGTAGTCTGGAGACCCGGCTGTTACCGGGCCGGGCAAATAAATGTCTGAAGTCCTCCTTAAGAGGCGATGATTGTGATTGTTTAATTTTGTGCCTAAGCAGGTGAAAGTCCTCTAAAGAGGCAATTGGTGGAAGTTAGGGATAAGCAATCTATCCCCCACTATTCTGTGAGTCTTCTCCTTGCTCCCATTACATGGTTGTAGCATTGAGATCATAAGCCCAAGATCCGTGCAGTGCACATTGTGTCAGAGTCATCGAGTATAGAAGGGTTCCCCTATTCTGGACCCATGCTCATTTGTCAGAAGCTCTCCCTGGTTAGGGATAAGAGCTGTGAGGTCTCATCCTCACTTCATCCTTTCATCTGCTTCACCTTAGCCTCGTAATGGCAAGGTTAAGAGCAAACCCAGCCCGTACAGACGACTCGCTTCGGCAGTCAAACCTATTGATTGAGCCCCCTTGTTTGGCTATAGTGCGTGCTATGTGGATATCTGATTGACATGCTTGTTTGAGATGCTTGTTCTCATTTGATGTATGCTTATATTCTGTATGCTTGTGTGCTTGCTTCTTTCCTGGATAGGAGTAGTTTGCTTATGCAAGTAGGATAGAAAACTGAACTTAGGGATGACTGTGCATGACAACACTAGGCTCGAGTCCAGCTCCCTAGTAGTGTGTCTTTCCCTGGTTTCTGGCTAGCAATTCAGTCCCTTTCAGGGGAACTACATCGCCCTGATCCTTGTTCCGGACGAGGTATGTAGGCAGGTGGTCGTGCGAGACCTCTCCGGGCAACCTTTTTCTTTTTTGCGTGTGTTTACTTGTTATCTGATTGTGTTTTGGTCCGAATGCCGACGTAAGCCCAGTGATTGGCCGTCGGGCTCCACGTTTGCCGTTTTGGTTGTGTTTTGGTCCGGATGCCGACGTAAGCCCAGTGATTGGCCGTCGGGCTCCACGTTTGCCGTTTTGGTTGTGTTTTGGTTTGGATGCCGACGTAAGCCCAGTGATTGGCTGTCGGGCTCCACGTTTGCCGTTTTGAGTGTGTTTTGGTTCGGATGCCGACGTAATTCCATCCAGTGGTTGTCGGGCTCCATGTTTGCCACCCTTGTCTGTTTGTGCGTTTTGTGTTGTTTGGCGTGCGTAGGCCGAACTACAGTGGCTCTGATTCTTGTTCCAGACAAGATATGTAGGCATAAGGTGCGATACCTTATCGAGCTCCCTTCTCTTAACCCCACCGGCGTTCCCTGTGTGTGTGTGATGTTTAGCAACCTTTTCTTTATTCTAGGACGTGGATCCCTTCGAGTACGACGGACGTGAGGGGTGCTAATACCTTCCCCTTGCGTAACCGACTCCCGAACCTTTTCTCTCTGGTCGCGAGACCATGTCTTTCCAGGTTTCTCTGAGCGTTTCCTTTCCCTATCTTGGGATAAATAACGTTTAGTGGCGGCTCTGTGTGTTTTTATTTTTAGGCTCGCCGGTTGATTTTTCGCAGGATGCGACAGCTGGCGACTCTGCTGGGGAAACGAGATGTAGACCTATGCTGGTCCATCGTCCCTAAGCGAGTCTTTCCTAGCGTTCTAGGATTAGTTTAGGTTGCTTGTTGTGTTATTTATTGCATTTATTATTCTAACCATTGTATATATTTGCATTAATGTCTGCATGCATCATACTATCATGCTGTTGTCGTCCTCTTTGCAGGTGGTTCCTCTGTGTGGGGTGGGTGTTCTGAGTGGGGCTAAAACCCAGGCCCGAGTATACACCTAGGATTAGTGTGGTCTCATGTCGCCTCTTTCATGTTAAGTCAACATGTGCCTGGCGGCGTGATGTACCACAAGCCGGACGAGGCTCATTTGATAGTGCTCTTCTCTGTGGATATTCCGCTTTGTTAGAGTCACTTCATTTGAGTTGTTGACTCTGGTGACCGATCATTCCCGGATCTTTGGTTTAGACGATCTTAAGGGAGCTACAATGGCACACCCGAAAGGGCAAACCCATTGAGTATCTCCGCCCGATTGTCAAGACTATTATCCGCCTTAGGATGACTTGTTTAGAATTTACCTGTGAGGGGAGGGTGATTCTTTCAGATGCATGTTCAGATGGTGACTCAAATGGTGACTTGTTGTTCCGTGGATCAGAGTCATATTTATAAGTCGGATTTATGGCCGTTTATTGCCGAGACGCCGGAGTGCTGTCCGTGATTTATCAGTGGGGATCCGTTTATTTCAGGATTCCCCGGGCCGAGATATTTATCAGTGGGGATCCGTTTATTTCAGGATTCCCTGGGCCGATTCAGAGGATTGTGAATGTCTGCTCAGAGGATGATGATGATGATGATGTATCTGTCTTCCGTTTATTTCGGAACCTGTGGGTCAGATTGGTGGTTACTTACTCCTTCAGATGGTCATGATCAGTCCAGAGATCAGATTCAGTGCAGATTATCAGATGGCTTGGAGGATGGCACAATGCATTGCATACATCTGCATCATTCTCATTTTGCATTCATCTACATCAAACTCACGTCTAGCCATATGGGGAGTATTATTGATTGAGAATCTGGTTGAGAGACATCTTGAATTTCAGAATATGGATGTCAAAATGTTGTCTGTCTCGATGAAATCAGAATCAAAGGACAGAAGCTTCCTCATATGGATAGACGTTGCATTCATGCATATTAACCTGTTTGCTGTTTTGCAGGAATCATTGCTCGTGCTCGTAGAACTGTACCTTTGCACTCAACCCGACCTCACAGATACTTCACCAGACGCAACACTCCTAGGCTGATGGATCTTCCGAGTACTGATCTCCTTGAGCTGAAGGACAAGATGATTGAGCTGATCAACATCATGCAGGGTTTTGCAGTTGGTCAGAAAGCTTTAGCCGATAAGGTTGAGAAGCTTGAGCGGGCTTCTGCAGCTAACAGTGTTGTTAACCTGGATGGTGTCTCCAACCAGGGGCGGGTTGGTTCCAGAGACGATGAAAAAAAAGCAACCGTAGGTATGGTGAACAACAATGCCGGTTTTGGTACTGCTGGTGGTCAGCCTGGGCCCGGTCTGGGGCAGAATCTGAAGGATAATTTTGTGCCTCCATTCTATGGCTTCGATGAAGATAGGGAGGAAGATAGAGAGGCTGATCAATTCTCCATGCACAATGAGCCATTCGGTCAATATGGTGCTCAGCCACAAAGCAAAGAAATTCAGTTACTGGCAGAGAAGGTAAGGGCTCTGGAAAGCCATGCTACTCCCGGATTTGTCAACATGTCGAATATGGGATTGGTTGAGGGGATTGTGATCCCACAAAAGTTCAAGGCGCCTGCATTTGACAAATACAATGGGAGTTCCTGCCCGGAAACTCATCTTCAGGCCTTTGTCCGCAAGATCTCTGCGTACACTACAGATCAAAAGCTTTGGGATGTATTTCTTCCAAGACAGTCTGTCTGGAGGCTCTCTGGAATGGTACACCAAGCTAAAATCTTCGGATATCAAAAGCTGGCAGGATCTTGGTGACGCTTTCTTTAAACAGTATCAGTTCAACGCTGATATGGCTCCGAGTCGTACCCAGCTGCAGGGTATGTCTCAGAAGAATAACGAGGGGTTTAAAGAATATGCCCAAAGATGGAGGGAGTTGGCTGCCAGAGTGCAACCTCCGCTAGTGGACAGAGAGATGTCTGATCTCTTCATGGGTACCCTGCAAGGGGTTTTTGCTGAGAGAATGGTGGGTTGTCCGGTAACCAACTTTGCTGACATTGTGGTGGCTGGAGAAAGAATCGAAAGTTGGCTAAAAATGGGGAAGATTCAGGGTAATGCTTCGTCATCAGCATCGAAGAAGCCATTCGGAAATGGCCAAAGGAAGAATGAGGGTGAATCAAGTGCTGTGTATGCCCAGAGAGAACACGGTAGGGATCGTTACTACCAACACACTGCTGCTGTAACTATCCATGCTGGTAATCAGTCAGTACGACAGCAACGTCAGCCGCCTCAACAGAGAGCTGGGAATCAGGTAAGAGGAAAAGGGGTTGATCGCCATTTTGATAAGCCGCCTGTGACATACGCAGTTCTGTTCAAAAAGCTGATGGATCTTGGGTTGGTTCAGCCGAGGGCGATGGTTCCGATGAGATCAGATCAGAGGCCTCCTAACTATGATGAGAACGCCCAGTGTGATTTTCATTCTGGAACACCGGGGCATAACATTGAGGGCTGTAGAGCATTCAAGAATGTTGTCCAGGATCTGGTAGACTCCAAGGCTATCAATTTTGCGCCATCACCGAATGTTAATGCCAATCCCATGCCGGCACATGGTCAGGCAATGGTGAGTGCAATTGCTGAAGATTCAGATCACGCCTATACAGTGGGTAAAGAAACTGACAGTGACTGCAAGTTTGATGGTTGGATAACGCCGTGCGTACCAGGAAACTGGAAGGCCTAAGAAGATCAGCACTGTTACTCAGCCTGAAGAGTAATGTTTCTTGTTTTCAGTTTTATTTGCATGAAAGCCATACGTGTTGCCCGACACGTAATGGTTCATTGTAAGGGCCACCTCATGTTCATAATTTGCATTTTCTGCATCATTAATAAATGGATGTTTTTCAGTCAAAAGCGGTGTTCCCTGTTTTTCATTTATTTTTGCAGTTTAAAAACAAATAAAATGGCAATGTTTATTTTCATTTTTCCTTTTTGTGATTTGTCTCGTCCCAACTTCAAAAATAATTCTCCGGATCTCATTGACAACAATTTGGTTACACCTCATATGACTTCGACAATCCGAGCAATCTTGCTGAAGAAGAATACGAAGAAGATTGTGATCTGCTGGAATTAGCCAGGTTGTTGAAACAAGAGGAGAAGTTGACTCATCCGCACGTGAAGCGGGTTGAGATTGTTATTCCCAGCACCGCCGAGGTCAGGAAGGAAATAGGAAAATGAGGCCGCTTCAGAGGCGAATCGAGAGCAGAATGGTAGCCTTGTTGAAGGAGCACGTGGATACCTTCACCTGGTCATGTCAGGATATGCCAGGGTCGGATACCGGTGTCGTTGTGCGCAAGCTACCATGGAAAGAAGACTGTCCTCTAAAGGAGCAGAACGCCGGTGCTACTTATCAGAGAGCCAGGGTGACTTTGTTTCATGATATGATTCATCATGAGATCAAATGCTATGTTATGACATGATAGCAAAGTCCCAAACAAGAGAGGGGCATCTGGCTGACCGGGGCAAGTCGGTGGACCAGTTGAGACAATTCAAACCGAGGTTGGATTCAAGTAAGTGCACTTTCAGAGTGCGGGCCGGTAAGCTGTAGGGTTCGTTGTAAGGGAGGAATCGAGGTTCATCCTGCTAAAAAAAAATAATAATAATAAGAAATGCCTGAACCGAGAATGGAAATAGAGGTTCGTGGTCTCCTGGGTAGATTGAACTACCTGTCATGGTTCACATCTCACTTAACAGCCACGTGGGAGCCCATTCAAGAAAAAAAGAGATCAAACGGTCAGGTGAAATAATGATTGCCAAGGGGCATTGAAAGAATAAAAAAAAATAATAAGGAGCAGGAGCCTCTGATTCTGATGCCTCCCTATGGAGAGAGACTGTTAATCTGTACTTGACAGCCTTCGAGGGGTCTACGAGGTGTATTGGGTCAGCATGACGCGTCTTGTCGAAAAGAGCATGCAATTTACCTAAGCAAAAAGTTTACCGACTGTGAAACAATACATTCACTGTTCGAGAAAACTTGATGAACTTTGGCATAGGCTGCTTGCCGACTGAGACAGTTTATGCTGGTTCATACTACTTTGTGGATTTCCGAGATGGATCCGATCAAGTATGGGTTTGAGAATACAGCATCGACCGGACGGGTTGTGAAAAGGCAAAAGAATATTGACTGATCAGTATACTCTCAGAAAGCAATCAAGGGGTGTATTGTCTGATTACATAGCCCAGCAACTCGTGGAGGATGATCAACCGATGAAGTTTGAATTCCCTGATGAGGACATCTCGAGGTGCTCTAATCGAAAGATTGAGAGTGACCGATCCCGGAGGAGGGGCCTGACCCTGAATCCGAACAGATTCTGATGTCTGATGGGGAGGTTAAGGTGAATGAGCTTTTGTTGCCCGGATAACGTTTGAATGCACCGATGGTGTGGTCGAGTAGGAAACTGGTACCCTGGGTATTGAACCTCGGTGCGCCTACTGGGGCAACTCCTTTCTCATTGGTATGGGATGGAGGCTGTGTTACCTGTTGAGGTTCAAATTCCCTCTTTGAGAGTCCTGATGGACGTAACATTACAAGAGGCTGAATGGGTAAGGACCCGGTATGAAGAGTTGAGCCTGATTGAAGAAAGGAGGCTGGCAGCCATCTGTCATGGGCAGTTGTACCAGCAAAGGATGAAGCGTGCCTTTGACAAGAAGGTGCGACCTCGGGTATATCACGTAGGTGATATGGTGCTGAAAAGGATCCTTCCTCCTCAAAACGATCGTAGGGGCAAATGGACACCGCATTATGAAGGTCCGTTCGTGGTCAAGAAGGTTTTCTCTGGCGGAGCCTTGTTGTTAACGACCATGGATGGCGAGGATTTTCCATCCCCTGTGAATGCGGACGCAGTTAAAAAATACTTCGTATGAATTGACCCGCTGGACGAAAAGAATAAAATAGTCCAGGCAAAAATGGGCATCCCGGCGAACCAAAAACAGAAAGAAAAGGTTCGGGCAAAAATTAGGGATAAAATGAAAAAAGGTACACCCGGCAAGTCGAAAACCTGAAAAGGCGACTTGGGCAAAAAAGGGTATCCCGGTGGACTGAAAACCCGAAAGGGCGGTCCAGGCAAAAGAGGGATTGAAACGAACAACTGCGTCTGGCATGATCGTTTGCGTTTGGTTAAAGCATCATGGATAATACTCGGTAGGGATTAATCAGAAGCGTCTTGTTCAGAAGGCAGAAAGCATGGAGAGTCTGAGGACATATGGGGTGTAACCGAGTTGGAACTCGATGAGATCACGGGTTTCACATTGCCATTAGGATAGATTTTTCCTTTTGTGCAATTACCTCTTTTCAGGAATTGTTTCCTTTTGTATTGCTCATTTGAGCCACACTTTTCCAATCAATAAAATGCATATTCAGTCAGATAATTTTGTTTTTGTTTTTCATAACCGCTTTGATTGCAAAAACATCCAATATTTTTGATAAAGAATCTTGCATTTTAAGACATACAGGTTCCTTCCAATGCATGTTTATAAGATTGAAAGCTTGAAATCTCATTCGGAAGGTTGGGTGACCCAAGTGTTGAAATCTTGACACGCCTGGGGCACGGTTTTATCTGACGATCTGTTTTGCAGGAACTGTTAGGTATTTTTTCACTCACTTGCAGGTTGTGAACCGGAAGCTTTGTAATAGATCCCCAGAGAGTCCGACCAGGGACGAATGGATATGAAAGAATGACGAAGACGTTGAGACGTACGACGTTCCTTGATGATAATCAAGAAGACTCTTCAAAGTCGGAAGACTGGAAAGTTTGTAGAAATTCCCCGCAGAGTCTGGTCAGGGACAGATGAATGGGTAAAAGAGAGGACGGAGAGACGACGAGAGATGTCCGACGACCTTTGAAATTAACCAAGAAGACTCTTCAAAATCGAGAAATTGAAATTTCTGTATAATTCCAGGAGTACGTTCTCGTCGAGCGCGGAACGAGTTGGAATACAAGATGATGGAGCAGAAAAGGTCCAGACGAGTCTGGGAATTCTCAAAAGTGGAAAGCCGATACGAGTATTGGAGGTGGATACCATGGTTCGATGAGTCGACGGGTGTTCTGTACTTACTTTTCTCATGTCCCAGCTAAGTCCCCAAGCAGAGTCATAGGACTAGCTCCCCAGCAGATACAAGGTCTGTGGACTTCTCCAGCCGAGTCAGGATGGTTATCCCGGACAGGTTAAGACGGTGTTTCCTCAGCAGCCAGGCCAGAAGGTTGTTATTCCCCGAGTGGAGCGGGTCTTTTTTCGAAGAAATATATCTCCAGCGGTGTTCATCCCACCAGTGGATTGAACAAGTTCCCGTAGTGGACGGATTTTGCATGCCCAGCTGAGTAGGTTCTACCTATGGATGACATGGGTTGTCCCCAGCGGAGTGGTATGCGTTTCCCTAGCAGGGTCAGGATGGTTGCCCAGCAGGTGATAGAGTGATGCATTCCCAGTTGAGTCTGGAGATTGCTGTTTTCCCCAGCGGAGTATCTGTGAGCATTTCCCCAGTAAAGTCAGCAGGTGTCTGTGAGGGTTTTCCCGAAGCGGAGTCGGGATTGATATCCCTAGCAAGTCAAGATTGTTGTATCCCCACAGAGTGTTGGTGGTGCTTGTCCCCAGCGGCTTCTCGAGTGGATTGGGTGCAAAGAAGGTTCTTCCCCAGCAAGGGTTGCCTTTTCCCAGCAGCAGTGATTCCCCAGCAGGGTGGAGTTGGAGTAATGGCGAGTTCCTCAGCAGAGTGTCTCGTATTCCCCAAAGGAGTCCCTTGAGGGGGGTATTTCTTTTTATGCATTCATCATGAAAAAATAGCATGGCATATTGCATAGAAAAATAAATAATCGCGTAGCATTTCCATAAGTATGGAGCATTACGCAGAAAAAATCGATCATTCATCATTGCAAGCATAAGCTAGTCTCAAACCGTGGTTACTGTTCGAGAAGTGGTTTTGCCCAAAGGTGAAGAGGTGTTACTCCGAGGAGTTCAGCATCGTGATTGAATCGAAGATATTCCCCAGTAGTGCGATACTGGAAGAGTAATTGTTTTCCGTCAAGCCGAGATGGGAAATGTTTGGCGTTCAGCGCAATTCAAGCCGTGGTTACCGCTTGAAGCTTTGGTGCACCAAGTGGTGAGGATGTTACTCTGAGGAGTCTAGCATCATGACGTCAGATCAGCAGTGTTCCCTAGTAGTGCGATATTGGAGGAAATGTTTCCGTCGGACGGAGATGGAAATAAAACCAGAGGACGTTACGCGATCAGCGCGATTTCGGGGTTCAAATGGAGAAAAGGAAATGCTGAGGTATTTTCTGGGGTTCAAATGGAGATGGAGTTGAAGATTATATCCGGGATGAGGTCCTTAGGATTATCTTCCGTTCATGTGTCACCTTAGACTCAGGCTGAGGCCAATGGAGGTCGTTATAGGTGTCTTCTGAGGAAGAGATACACATGCTACCTTCCTTTTGTGAAGGTATACCCTCTGACATGTCGCCCTCAGAGTGGTTTGGTGTTATTTCCGACGTTGCCAGCGGAATTATCACGGAGAAAAGGATATGCTGAGGCATTTTCCTGGGGTTCAAATGGAGAAAAGGAAATACTGAGGTATTTTCTGGGGTTCAAATGGAGAAAAGGAGATGTTGCGGCATTTTCTGGAGAACGGGGTTCATATTGGCGATCGCGAGTCATCGTCAGGCGACTGGGGTTCAAACTGGAGAATGGGGTTCATTATTTGGCAAACAGGAGAATGGGGTTCAAATGCAGAGATCCGAGGATCATTCGCGCAAGAGAAAATTTCGGGGTTCAAGAAAATGAAAAAGAAAGAAAGAATTTTGGGGTTCAAGAAAAGGAAAAAAGAAGAAAGAATAATAATCCCGAGTGGATGTGGTTTTTAAACCATGGTTATCCCTGAGTTACCATTTATTTTGGTACCCAGGTCGACGTTTTGAGTTTGTTTCTTCGCCGATGATGACAGGCGCTGTTAATTATTATCCCGTCAAAGTGCAAATTGTTCGTCTGTTTCTTGGTATTCAATCACTTTTCATCCTGATCATCCAAAAGCCGAGGCTATTCGTATCGACAGGTTCACAGTGGATTGAATAGGGGCAGCTGTAACACCTCAAAATTTGCCCTCCTCTCTTGGGACTATCATTATCATATTGCATATCATTTTAGGTCATTAGGAATTGCATGTTGCATATCATGTGGTTACATGTGCAAGTCATCCTCTCAAGTCTTGTTCAGAAGATGAGGAAGTCAAAGTGCAAGCCTAGGGTTTATTGACTGATCATTGGCCATCTGAGGATTGAGCTGTGAATTAGGGTTTCATGATTCTCAATGGACATTGATCTTCATCTTGATTGCAGTGGTACATCATCATCATCATGGTTGGGTATCATCAGGAGATTGAAGAAGATTCCTTGAGATTAGGGTTTTGACCACTGGTCAACCCTAATCAGTTGCATTGGGCCAATCAGGGCATAATCAGGAGATGGGGTCTATGATGGATATGGGGTTCATTCTTTGGTTGTATGGAGCTTATTGAGGCTAGGGTTTCACCCTTGAGCCATTTCAGTTGAAGATTGGAGCTCAGATTGATCTATGCTTGGCAAAATTCATCTGTCAGTTGAAAAGTCAACTGTGGTCAACTGTACATGATCTGATGGATTTGGAGGTGGAAATGAGTTGGATACACTTCATTCATGTTGAAACAAGTGTTATTTGACATCTCAAAGCTTAAGAATGAAGAAAATCAATTCAGAACAAAAACTGCCAAAAATAGAAAGTGACTTGTAATGGAAGTTTCCAAAAATGGAAAGTTTTTGACCTCAAAGCCACGTGTCCAAGGAAGCTTCAAATGAAAAATTGTTCAACATGAAAGTTGTAGATCTTGTTCTCACCTTTCCAAAAAGTCCAAGAACTTGAAATTCCCATGTATGGTTGGAAAGTTATGGCTCAGTGAATTTCAAAAATGACCCATAATCAGGAGGCCATAACTTCCACATGGATTGTCCAAATTGGAAGTTCTTTATATGCACAAACTCCATTTGACATGTACTTTCATGGTGCATAATTGGATTTTTCCAAAAGTGGTCAATGCAGAAAGTCAATTTTCAACTGGACAGTTAAAAGGGACCAGGGGCAAAATTGTCCAACTTGTGAAATAATTGGAATTTTTGAGTGGGGATTTTTGCAACACCTCATAAATGGCATTTGAAATTTGTTGGAATCATCATTTCATGGCAAAGGCTTGTAATTTGAGATTTGACTTGAAAAATGAAAGTGCAAAAATGGACAAAGTGGCATTACATAGTGAATTTGAAAATTACACATCCAATGAGAGTGGGACAAGTTGCAACAGCTCACACATGTCATTTAGAGAGTGTGTGAGCTGTCAAAGAGGTGGCAATGAGCTGGCTTGTGTGTCATACGGTGAACTGGACTTTTTGTGGTTTTAATCGCAATGTCGCGGTTAGCAAGAGTCGCCACCGACTTTTCTTTTATCCCATAAGGAAAGGCGGAAAAGAACAGGAAAGACCTTAATTTAGGTTCTTAGGTTCGGGAGGTACTTTATACAAAGGGAAGGTATTAGCACCCTTTGTATCCATGGTTATCCATGGGCTCTTAATTGCTCAATCATTTATGTTTTCCTTGTTTGAAAAAAAGTGGTTGAGAAATGTATGAAAAATGTTTTGAAAGCGAGAATTTAACTTTGTAATGATTCTTGCATAAATGTATACAAAGTGGTTATCCCGTATAGTTTTTTGAAAGTAGTTTAGAAAAATATAACTCGGCAATGATCCTAGTACGGATGTATGCTAAGTGGTGATTTTCTAAAAAAAGGATGTTTGAAAGGTGTGAGGTGTGAAAAATATTTTTTATTATGAATGAGCAATTAAGGTTACACCTGTCCGAGGTCTTTCCGGGCATTTCCTATCCTTATGAGGGTAAAACTGTCCTTACTATTGAGAAGTAAGTAGTTTTATCCTGGGGATGTAGAAGGGTCATCGTAGGGTCATCGATAGGTCATTGAAGGCAACAGTTGTGAGGATACCTTAGCATTCGAAGGGACTTTCATCATTTAACCGTAGGCTATACCGAAGGGTCATCGAGGGACGAAATCGTATTTCCGAAGGCAACATCCGAGGGACTATGATGATTTTACCGAAGGGTCTTTGCTAAGGATATCCCCATATTCGCGGGACATGACCGTAATATCGAAATTGTGGGGTAATAAAGAGAGGTCCGATATCATTTATTTAAAGTCCATGTTTTAAGTTCATTAGGTAATTAAGTCCATACTAAAATCAATGCATTCAAATTAATACATTAAAATTAATACATTAAAATTAAGACATTAAAATGAACACATCAAAATTAATTAGGCCACTTAGGGCGAGTCTCCACAAGGGTATCCCACAAATAAAGTGGGAGACCTAAACAACAATCTTTTCCCGGGACATATGAACCTTTGCAAAATTCAGCAAACGGGTTAGAATACCAAATCAGGGTGCAATCGAGAGTTGCACCAAAGTAATAGGTAAACAAAGCATGGTTATGATAAAACAGGTCAGATGGGCAAAGATCAAAATAGGCCGAAGAACAACGGCATCCATTACAACAATTCAAAGTATCCAGGCATACTTAAGTTACATGCAAAGCCTCAAATATATTTATGAATCTCAATTATGATATCACATGTGAATTAGGAACATAAAGCGATAATAGTAACGCAAACCTGTTTGCAATTGAGTCGCAACCTTGAATTGGCCGATCGGATAGAATTGAGCGGAGGTGACCTTGCTGCCGCCGTAAGATTAGATTCGGTAAAAAGGCACACAATAGTTTCCGTTGTAGAAACTATTGTGCGAAAAGAATCAACTAAATACCAAAAGGGAACCCGGAATTGCAAAAGAAATAGTGTAGCACTTGTAAAACACAATGCCTAAGCTGCTGGAAAAGAAGAAAAAATGCAAAGGCGAAAACGGCAAAGGAAAAAGAATCTCGGAAAAAACCCCCCTTTTAGGTTTTCAAGGCAGCTATTTATATTGTTGTCATTAGGTCATGCCTGCTGCCAAAAAAAAGTCTTCAACACGTACGTGGATATAGGGCCCAACGGATCTTCAAGTCTCCGAAGCGTTGCCTGCGCCCACAAAGTAGGGGAATGGTGTGACGTTCGTCACACCATGTGTGACGCCCGTCACAGGGGTAGGCGTGACGCTCGTCACAGCCTCTGTGACGCTCGTCACAGACGCCACACACGTGTTCTTGTACTTTGGGTTGGGCTTTGCTGTTTGGTTCGTTTTCTTTTCTTTTTGCACCCCTTTTCCTCCGCTTCCAAATAAACCACTTTCATATTATCACTAGGTGAGCGTGTAGCGAGTAGGCCATTTTGGGTCATTCGCGAGCTGGGCCTTTGTTCCTTTAAGTGTCATAAAAATGAGTCGGAGCGCCCTGAAATGTCTTGAAATATTAATGGGCAAATTTTGGGGTATGACAGCTGCCCCTGTTCAATATTCTTGAACCGAGAGAGTAGAATGGTATGTGCACCATTCGTGGTCTGGAGGTGGAAGATTATTGAACACTAGAATGCCCCGAAAATTTGCGCTTGTCAATTGGTCTTGATGGAGATGGGCTTAAAGATGCCATCCAGGAAGTTTGATGATTGGAGCTTCAGGCTGTGTCGTACGTTAGACGATATCTGAAGACATGGATGTCATACCGGGTCATACGCTAGATCGTATAGTGAATCATCCATCATGCTGTTGACTTTGCTGGGGAGTCAGAGTATGCTATATACTGCTGGGGATAAGGGATCAGAATGGGTCATACACTGGACCGTATCTGAATACCAGAGTGAGCTGTTCGTTAGGCAGATGACTTTGATGGGGATGAAAGATCAGAACGGATCGTACGCTAGATCGGTTCTGAGTTGCAGAATGAGCCGTCCGTTAGGCTGAATCTGCTTGAAGAGGGAGTAGTCGTATACCAGACTACCATTCAGGAATGTACCTGTCCGAAGGTAGCACCTGAGCAAGGGAATAGCCGTATACCAGACTACCATTCAGGAATGTACCTGTCCGAAGGTAGCACCTGAGCAAGGGAGTAGCCGTATACCAGACTACCATTCAGGAATGTACCTGTCCGAAGGTAGCACCTGAGCAAGGGAGTAGTCGTAAACCAGACTACCATTCAGGAATGTACCTGTCCGAAGGTAGCACCTGAGCAAGGAAGTAGCCGTATACCAGACTACCATTCAGGAATGTACCTGTCCGAAGGTAGCACCTGAGCAAGGAAGTAGTCGTATACCAGACTACCATTCAGGAATGTACCTGTCCGAAGGTAGCACCTGAGCAAGGAAGTAGTCGCATACCAGACTACCATTCAGGAATGTACCTGTCCGAAGGTAGCACCTGAGCAGATAAAGGTCTAACTTGGTCGTACATTAAACCTTATCTGAGTTGTCCGAGGACTTGACGGTCTAACTTGGTCGTACATTAGACTGTATTTGCAGAATCTGACTTGAAGGTCCAACTTGGTCGTACATTAGACTGTATTTGAGTGGTATTTGAAGATTTGAAGAAGGTCAGAATGGATCGTACGCTAGATCGTATCTGAGTTGTTGAAGGTCATAGGTTGAGCTGAATCAGAGTGAACCGTACGCTAGGCTGTATCTGATAGTATTTGCCACAATTTACTGGGGATGGGCTTATAGATGCCATCGTTAGGAGGATGTCAGAATGAATGGTGACATGGAGTATATCCGAAAGATGTAGTTGAATCCTGAATGTAATTGATAAGGATGCCCGTCTGAATGGACCTTTGTTTTGATTGTATCAAGAGGATAATTAACCTGAAAAATAAAGTTAGCTTCATGCCATGTAATGATGCATGAGATGCAAATGTTGTATGCATGCGTGGGCTGTGAAATGATGTAATGAGTGAATTATGCGTCTGAAATAAATGCGAACATTGTATGCATGTATATGTTATGAAATGATGCAATGTATATGATGCGGAATGAACATTGTATGTAGGTATGTGATGTGAAGTGATGTAATGAATGCCCTATGTGTCTGAAACGTTCTTCCAGGGGACTCTACTGGGGAAACAAATCTCAGTCTTCGGGTCGGAGATATTTGTATTGATGACCCTGTCTCAGCTGGGGGATTTGATTTCTGTCTGATGGTAGAGATATTCAACAGAGCCTGGCTGGGGATGGATGAGATGATCAATCTGTCTGATGATGCCGACCTCTGTTGGGGAATAGCTGGCTGTGCCGGGGAATACTGCCAACTTCTTCTGGGGAAAAACAGGCTTGCTGGGGGAAGAGAATTGGTAGTGGATTCATTGGAAGCATGATTAGACCTTATCCTCGATCCTGAAGTCTTGTAGTAATTGCTATTGCCATTTTAGGCATGCATTTTTTGGTAAACATTGGTCATATTCAAATGCATATATTAATTCAAATTAAATCAATGGACGTTTACGCAAACAAAACAGAAAAAGAAAAAAAAAACAAAAGCATCTTTTGAAAGAAGGTTGTATTGATTTTGAAAGAAGGCCTATAAACAGACAATTTGTGTACAAGGAGACAGAAATCCTAGTAAGAGGAAATTGTCGAAAACAAAGAGAAAGCTATGTGGAAGAAGTCCTATTGATTTTAATTCCACTACTGTCATCATGTCTTCAAGCATCTCATCTCCTGCTGTCGGATAGAGGTGATTGGCTTGTTCAGTCCCTTGAACTTGGTTGAAGCTGACAGAGAACGGGACATAGTCATACGCTTGAATCCCTAATTTTTGCCTGGACCGCCTTTTCAGGTTTTCAGTCCACCAGGATACCCGTTTTTGCCCAAGCCGCCTTTTCAGGTTTTCGACTTGCCGGGTGTACATTTTTATATGTTTATCCCTAATTTTTGCCCGAACCCTTTTGGTTCGCCGGGATGCCCTTACTTTTGCCTAGGTACGTCGACCTAGCGGGTCTCTGTTATGCGTAGTATTTTTTAACTATGTCCGCGTTCACAGGATGCGGGAAGTCTTCGCCATCCATTGTAGCAAGTATCATGGCTCCACCAGAGAATACCTTCTTAACCACAAATGGCCCTTCGTATGTGGGAGTCCACTTGCCTCTGGGATCCCCTTGTGGTAGAATGATACGCTTGATCACCAAGTCGCCAACTTGATACACCTGTCTCTTGACTCTTTTGTTAAATGATTGGGTCATGCGCTTCTGATATATCTGTCCATGACAAACAGCCGCAAGTCTCTTCTCATCAATCAAGTTCATCTGGTCGAGTCGAGTCTGAATCCATTCATCTTCATCTAAGCCCGCCTCTTTCATGATTCTTAGAGAGGGAATCTGGACTTCCACTGGTAAAACGGCTTCCATTCCGTAGACTAAAGAGAAAGGAGTTGCTCCCGTCGAAGTGCGTACTGAAGTGCGATAACCGTGAAGAGCAAACGGTAACATCTCATGCCAGTCTTTGTACGTCACCGTCATCTTTTGTATGATCTTCTTGATATTCTTATTAGCAGCCTCTACGGCCCCGTTCATCTTTGGCCGGTACGGAGAAGAGTTATGGTGCTTAATTTTGAACTGCGTGCAGAGTTCAGTAATCATCTTGTTGTTCAAATTAGTACCATTGTCAGTGATAATCCTTTCAGGGATGCCGTATCGACAAATAAGGCTATTCTTGACGAACCGTGCCACCACATTCTTGGTGACAGAAGCGAATGAGGTTGCCTCTACCCACTTGGTGAAGTAATCAATAGCGACGAGAATGAAGCGATGTCCATTAGAAGCCGTAGGTTTAATCTCCCCGATCATATCGATGCCCCACATTGCAAAGGGCCAAGGAGCTGTCAACACGTTCAATGGAGCAGGAGGCACATGTACTTTGTCCGCATAGATCTGACACTTGTGACAGGTTCTGGAGTGATGGTGGCAATCAGCTTCCATGGTAGACCAATAATACCCTGACCTCAGAATCTTCTTGGCCATTGTATGTCCATTAGAATGAGTCCCAAAAATACCGTCATGCATGTCTTCCATAATCTTTTCTGCTTCCTTTTTATCCACACAGCGAAGCAGAGTCAAGTCATGATTACGTTTGTATAACACTCCATTACTCAGAAAGAATTTAGCGGAGAACTTCCTCAGGAATTTTCTGTCATTGATGGATGCCCCTTCAGGGTATTCCTGAGCTTCTAAGTATCTTTTCACGTCGTGGAACCAGGGTTTTTCCCGTACTCCCTCAGTGTTAAGTTCATAACAGCATGCTGGTTCATCTAGTCGCTCAATGGTAATCCTGGGAGCTTCACCGTCCCATCTGACTCTGAACATAGATGACATGGTAGCTAATGCGTCTGCCAACTGATTCTCTTCTCGTGGAATGTGTTCAAATGTAATCTCTTCAAAGTATGGAAGTAATGTCATTACCTGCTCTCGATAAGGGATGAGATTTGGATGTTTAGTATCCCATTCTCCTTTGATCTGACTGATTACCAAGGCCGAATCTCCGTACACACTCAAGAACTTGATTCGCCAATCTATAGCAGCTTTGAGTCCAAAAATACATGCTTCATACTCAGCCATATTATTGGTACAATGAAAACATAGTCTAGCTGTGAAAGGCGTATGGTAACCCTCGGGAGAAATGAGTACAACCCCAACACCATGGCCCAATGCCTTAGAAGATCCATCAAAGACCATAGTCCATCGGGATCCCCATTCGGGTCCTTCATCTGGTTTAGGTTTTTCATTATCAGTAACAAACATGACATCCTCATCTGGGAACTCAAAATTCATAGATTGGTAATCATCCACCGCTTGATGAGCCAAATGATCAGCCAACACGCTTCCTTTGATTGCTTTCTGGGTAGTATACTGGATATCGTACTCTGTTAAGATCATCTGCCACCTTGCTATTCTTCCGGAGAGGGCAGGCTTCTCGAACATGTATTTGATGGGATCCATCCTAGAAATCAACAAAGTGGTATGATTCAACATATACTGTCTTAGTCGGCGAGCAGCCCAGGCCAAAGCACAGCAAGTTCTCTCGAGCAGTGAGTATCTTGTTTCACAGTCGGTAAACTTTTTGCTCAGGTAGTATATGGCATGCTCTTTTCGACCAGACTCGTCATGTTGCCCCAATACGCACCCCATTGAATTTTCTAACACGGTCAAATACATGATTAGAGGTCTTCCTTCCACTGGGGGTATCAAAATCGGAGGTTCCTGGAGGTAGTTCTTGATTTTGTCAAAAGCCTCTTGGCATTCGTCATTCCATATCATCTCTTGATTTTTCCTCAGCAATTTGAAAATGGGTTTGCAGGTAGCGGTCAAGTGGGAGATAAATCGAGCAATGTAGTTCAAGCGTCCCAAGAAACCTCTGACTTCTTTCTCTGTACGGGGAACTGGCATTTCTTGAATAGCTCTCTGTAACACCTCAAAATTTGCCCTCCTCTCTGGGGACTAGCATTAACATATTTGCATTTCATTTTAGGGCATTAGGCATTTCATATTGCATAACATGTGGTTACATTGTGCAAGCCATCTTCCCAAGTCTTGATCAGAGGATGAGGAAGTCAAGTGCAAGCCTAGGGTTTTACTGACTGGTCATGGCCATCTGAGGATTGGGCTGTGAATTAGGGTTTCATGATTCTCAATGGATGTTGGTCTTCATCTTGATTGTATTGATACATCATCATCATCATGATTGGATGTCATCAGAAGATTGAAGCTGATTCCTTGGGATTAGGGTATTGACCACTGGTCAACCCTAATTAATTACATTGGGCCAATCAGGGCTGGATCAGGAGATGAGGTTTCTGAAGATTATGAGGTTCATTTTGTGATTATATTGTGATTATAGAGGCTAGGGTTTCACCCTTGAGCTATTTCAGTTGAAGATTGGAGCTCAAATTGATCTATGCATTGCCAAATTCATCTGTCAGATGAAAAAGTCAACTGTGGTCAACTGTACATGATCTGATGGATGTGGAGGTGAAAACAAGTTGAAGACACTTCATTCATGTTGGAACAAGTGTTATTTGACATCTCAAAACTTAAAAATGAAGAAAATCAAGTCAGGACAAAAACTGCCAAGAATAGAAAGGGACTTGTAATTGAAGTTTCCAAAAATGGAAAGTTTTGGACCTCAAGGCCACGTGTCCAAGGAAGCTTCAAATGAAAAATTGTTCAACATGAAAGTTGTAGATCTTGTTCTCACCTTTCCAAAAAGTCCAAGAACTTGAAAATCCAATGTATGGTTTGAAAGTTATGGCTCAGTGAAATTCAAAAATGACCCGTAATCAGGAGGCCATAATTTCCACATGCTTTGTCCAAATTGCAAGTTCTTTATATGCACAAACTCCATTTAACATGTACTTTGAGGGTGCATAATTGGATTTTCCCAAAAGTGGCCAAGGCAAAAAGTCACTTTTCAACTGGACAGCTGAATTGGATCAGGGGCAAAATTGTCCAACTCTCAAAATAATTGGAATTTGGAGATGGGACTTTTTGCTACACCTCATAAATGGAATTTGGAGTGTGTTGGAATCATCATTTCTTGCATAGGCCTTGTAAATTGAGATTTGGCTTGAAAAATGCAATGGTTAAAAATGGACAAATGCATCCACATGGTGAAATTGCAAAATACACAACCAATGGGAGTGAGACAAGTTTCTACAGCTCACACATGGCATTTGGGAGGTGTGTGAGCTGTCATTGAGGTGGCATGAGCTGTCCTATGGAAATGACATTTTTGCCCCTCACTTGAAATTTCACATTTCATTAACAAAGGCAATTTGCATAATTACATGATTAAAAGATGGATTAAGGTCACATATATATTCATAATCTTCCTCTAATCATAACAGAATTTCACAATTGCCAAAACCAGATCAAAACCTCTCACATTCTCTCAATTTTCATCAAGAACACCAAACCCTCAAATCCTTCAATCTTCATCATTCCTCAACCAAACTTCAAAATTCCTTTTGATCTGAACTCACATCATCATCAACATCAACTGTTTTTGGAATTCGAAGGTGGAAGAGGCTTGAATCGTGGCTGTCATAGGAAGGTGCTTCCATGGTGAATTCGAATTGCAAGCTTTAGGAGTGGAATCGATTGAACCTGAGCTTGGAATTCAACTTCTTGAAGTTTGTTTCGTACCTGTTTGAAGCCAAAACACGTTAATTCGTCCAAATCCCGCGCTGCAACTTCCAGGTGAGTGAAATTCGACTTTCACCAAATGCTTGATAGATATATGTGTTTTAAAGAGCGTTTCACGTAGGTTCCAATACTGCTTGTGGTTTAGGAAATGATTGACTGTAGTGCATGAAATCTAGGTTTGAAGTTTGGATCTAAAACCCTAGGGCGATCGATTTGGAAGATGTAGCAATTGTTAGGAGAAATTAGGTTCGTATTTGGATTGTAGAGGTTGAGACGGTTCGAATGACTATAGCCTTGTCCATTTTGGTGATGGTTTGAGAAATTCGCGTTCTTGAGCCATTCTGGGGAAGACGATGATAGTGCTGCGCGAATTGGTGTTTGATCCAATTTTCTGTTTGAAAATTCAAATAAGAGGTTTCCCTCCCGCGCCATCCATAATTACAGATATGCCATTGGCATTTTAATTAATTTTAATTAATTATTAACAAATATTTTAACACCTTAAAAAATGCATAAAAAATAGTAGAAAATTCAGAAAAATATGGAGATTTTTTCTATGACTTCCTTGTTGACTTTAGGACTTTTTTGACCTATTGGTCAAAGTTGTGCTTGGTAGAAATTCCATTTGACTTAGGGTTTTCTCACATGTGTCCATTTTTGCTACACTTTGCCAATTGATTCATGAAATGCACATAATGTTGAATAAATTCTTGCCAATTTTTGTGTTGATTCATGATTCATTGATGTTCATTTATATGTAAACTTTGTGAATTTTTGATACCTGGCCATGGAGTTATGAATTTTAGAACTTAGGTGTGACAATTTGTGTCACACCTCTTGATGTCAATTTGCTGGATTTTATTGAGTGACCTATACATGTTGAAATGAGATGAAATTTTACATGAATGTTGATTAACATGTTAGGAAGCTATGAGAATTTTTGTGGAATTTTATACTGCATTTTCAATTTGATCATGATTTTTCATCTCTGTTGGTCACAATTGCAAGCTCATGTGACCTAGGTTGGTAGAATGATTGGGAAATCTTCATATTGTATTGTATAAACATGAAATTTGGCATGCTTGTAGTAGACACATGTTAGGACCTCCCTGTTTTGGTCTCATCCTTTTTTTTATTGTTTTCATTGAGATATGAATTTTTGAAGTGAGTTCATATGTTGATGTTGTGATTTGGAGCCTATAATTGTGTCTGTTTTTGTTGATTTTCATTGACATGGTTCCATTTGCCCAATTAAGCTCAAATTTGGTGTGCCATACCTGGATTAGCCCCTGTTTAGGTGTAATTAATTTGAGAATTTTTGGATTTATTTTGATGTGGATTTGAATGCAATAGTTCTGTTTGTATGCTTGGTGCTTCATTTGAACTAGTTTGGATTGTTTTGTGCATAACATGAGCATGATGAATGATATAAACATGAGACCAAGGATGTTTGCTCTTGTTTGACTTTAATTTGAGATTGGTTTGTGAATGCCTTGCTGTTTAAGGATTTTTTCTTGTTTTGGACCCTAGGCTTGGCCTAGTGGTCTAGTTGCTAATGTTTGCTTGATTTTTCAGGATCAAAGGCATAATGCACATGGAGAATGATCCAAATCTATTTTAATTGATGTTGTTGATGTTGGTACACTAACATAACATTGTTTTGTAGGTTTTGAAGCTTGGGCTTAAGCTTTGAGCTTGCTTTGTTGTGCATTGCTTTGTATAGTTTGATTGATTGAACACTTGCTGTTTGGTTTTGTCTGTCTGAGTACTAACTGTGTTTGATTGTTTCCAGGTACTTTAGTTGCTCAGTTCCTTGTGAACTTTTGCTTTGCGTTGCTTAAGCAACTTGCATAGAGGTAAAATCTCTTGACTTCATGTAGTCTGGAGACCCGGCTGTTACCGGGCCGGGCAAATAAATGTCTGAAGTCCTCCTTAAGAGGCAATGATTGTGGTTGTTTATTTTTAAGCCCAAGCAGGTGAAAGTCCTTTAAATAAGGCAATTGGTGGAAGGTAGGGGTATGCAGCCTACCCCCCACTCTTCAATTGAGTCTTCTCCTTGCTCCCATTACATGGTTGAAGCATTGAGATCCTAACCCAAGATCCCGTGCAGTGCACATTGAGTCAGAGTCTCTGAGTATAGAAGGGTTCCCCTATTCTGGACCCATGCTCATTTGTCAGATGCTCTCCCTGGTTAGGGATATGAGCTGTGAGGTCTGATCCTCACTTCACCTCTTCATCTGCTTCACCTTAGCCTCGTAATGGCAAGGTTAAGAGCAAGTCAAAACCATGTACAGACGACTCGCTTCGGCGGTCAAACCCCTTTGATTGAGCCTCTTGTTTGGTTATAGCGGGTGCTCTGTGAATCTCCGATTGACATGCTTGTTTGAGATGCCTGTTCTCATTTGATATATGATGTATGCTTGTATGCTTTCTTCTTTCCTGGTTAGGATTAGATCGCACTGATGCAAGTAGGTAGAAACCTGAACTTAGGGTGACTTTGCATGACAACATTAGGCTCGAGTCTCAGCTCCCTAGTGTCGTGTTTTCCCCGGTTTCTGGTTAGCAATTTAGTCCCTTTCAGGGGAACTACATCGCCCTGATCCTCGTTCCAGACGAGGTATGTAGGCAGGTGGTCGTGCGAGACCACTCCGGGCAACCTTTTTATTTTTTGCGTGTGTTTACTTGTTATCTGACTGTGTGTTTTGGCTCGGATGCCGACGTAAGCCCAGTGATTGGCAGTCGGGCTCCACGTTTGCCCTTTTGTGCGTGTTTCGGTTCGGATGCCGACGTAATTCCATCCAGTGGTTGTCGGGCTCCATGTTTGCCACCCTTGCTTGTTTGTGCGTTTTGTGTTGTTTGGCGTGCGTAAGCCGAACTACAGTGGCTCTGATTCTTGTTCCAGACAAGATATGTAGGCATAAGGTGCGACGCCTTATCGAGCCCGTTTCTCTTAACCCCACCTGCGTTCCCTGTGTGTGTGTGTGTGATGTTTAGCAACCTTTTCTTTATTCTAGGACGTGGATCCCGTCGAGTACGACGGACGCGAGGGGTGCTAATACCTTCCCCTCGCGTAACCGACTCCCTTACCCTTTCTCTCTGGTCGCGAGACCATGTTCTTTCCAGGTTTCTCTGAGCGTTTCCTTTCCCTATCTTGGGATAAATAACGCGCAGTGGCGGCTCTGTGTGTGTTTTATTTTCGAGTCTCGCCGGTTGATTTTTCGCAGGATGCGACAGCTGGCGACTCTGCTGGGGATTGTCTACGATGTAGACCTATGCTGGTCCATCGTCCCTAAGCGAGTCCTTCCTAGCGTTTTAGGATTAGTTTAGGTTGCTTGTTGTGTTCTATTTATTGCATTTATTATTCTAACCTGTGTATATATTTGCATTAATGTCTGCATGCATCATACTATCATATTGTTGCCGTCCTCTGTACAGGTGGTTCCTCTGTTTTGGGGTGGGAGTCAGTTGAGGTAAAAGGTCCAATACCCAGACCATGAGTGAAAATCTAGGGTGATTAGGAATAGAGTGATTCATGGGAAGCGGGTGGTATGGCGCCACTTAGCGGAACATTGATATCACGAGCAGTTCAGACCCTGGTAGGATATGATCGTTACATACTTCGGGTGTGTATATGATGGTATTCTGCGAAAGGTTATTTATGCTGCGTTTCTCTCGACCTTGCCCTGGCCTAGATGACACCCGTGAGTGGGGAGGGAATGATCTTTATCACAGGTACAGATGGTGACGTTGATGGTGACTTTTTGTTCCGTGGATCAGAGTCATATTTATAAGTCGGATTTATGGCCGTTTATTTCCGAGACGCCGGAGTGCTGGCCGGTATTTATCGGTGGGGATCCGTTTATTTCAGGATTCCCCGGGCCGAGATATTTATCAGTGGGGATCCGTTTATTTCGGATTCCCTGGGCCGATTCAGATGGTGATGGTGTGTCTGCTCAGAGACCAGTGGTGATGATGATGTATCTGTCTTCCGTTTATTTCGGAACCCTTGAGTAGGATTTGTGGTTAGTCAGACTTCAGATGGTCGTGATCAGTCCAGGGATCCGAGTTGTGGGTCAGAGCAACAGATGATCAGATGACTTGGAGGATGGCCCATTGCATTCATCTGCATCATTCTCATTTTGCATTCATCTGCACCTAACCTACGTCTAGCCATATGGGGAGTATTATTGATTGAGAATCTGGTTGAGAGACATCCTGATGTCAGAATGCTATTGTCAAAAATTTTATCTGTCTCGATGAAACCAGAATCAAAGGACAGAAGCTTCCTCATATGGATAGACGTTGCATTCATGCATATTAACCTGTTTGCTGTTTTGCAGGAATCATTGCTCGTGCTCGCAGAACTGTACCTTTGCACTCAACCCGACCTCACAGATATTACACCAGGCGCAATACTCCTCGACTGATGGATCTCCCAAACACAGATATGCTCGAGCTGAAAGATAAGATGACTGAGCTGATCAACATCATGCAAGGCTTTGCAGTTGGTCAGAAAGCTTTGGCTGACAAAGTTGAAAAGCTCGAGCGGGCTTCAGCTGCTAACAGTGTTGTTAATCTGGATGGTGTCTCCGATCAGGGGCTGGGTGGATCCAGAGACGGTGAAAAAAGAGCAACCGTGGGTATGGTGAACAACAATGCTGCTGGTTTTGGTGCTGGTGGTCAACCTGGGCCCGGTCTGGGGCATAATCTGAAGGATAGTATGTTCCCTCCATTCTTCGGGGCTGATGATGATAGAGAGGAGGACCGAGAAGCTGATCAATTCTCCATGCACGAGCCATTGGGTCAATATGGTGCACAACCACAAGACAAAGAGATTCAGTTGCTGGCAGAGAAGGTAAAGGCTCTGGAAAGCCATGCGACTCCGGGATTTATCAACATGTCCAACATGGGATTGGTTGAGGGGATTGTGATCCCACAGAAATTCAAGGCGCCCGCATTTGACAAGTACAATGGGAGTTCTTGTCCAGAGACTCACCTCCAAGCCTTCGTCCGCAAGATCTCTGCATATACGACTGATCAGAAGCTATGGATGTACTTCTTCCAGGACAGTCTGTCCGGAGGATCCTTGGAGTGGTACACCAAGTTGAAATCTGCTGACATCAAGAGCTGGCAGGATTTGGGAGATGCATTCTTTAAACAGTATCAGTTCAATGCTGATATGGCCCCGAGTCGTACCCAGCTGCAGGGTATGTCTCAGAAGAATAACGAGGGGTTTAAAGAATATGCACAAAGATGGAGGGAGTTGGCTGCCAGAGTGCAACCTCCATTGGTTGACAGAGAGATGTCTGATCTCTTCATGGGTACCCTGCAAGGGGTTTTTGCTGAAAGAATGGTGGGTTGTCCCGTAACCAACTTTGCCGACATTGTGGTGGCTGGAGAAAGAATTGAAAGTTGGCTGAAAATGGGGAAGATTCAAGGTAATGCTTCGTCATCGGCATCGAAGAAGCCATTCGGGAATGGTCAACGCAAGAATGAGGGTGAATCGAGTGCTGTGTATGCCCAGGGAGAACACGGTAGGGATCGTTACTACCAGCACACTGCTGCTGTAACCATTCCTGTTGGTAATCATTCTGCACGACAGCAACGTCGGCCACCTCAACAGAGAGCTGGGTATCAGGGAAGAGAAAAAGGAGTTGATCGCCATTTTGACAAGCCGCCCGTGACATATGCTGCTCTGTTCAAGAAGCTGATGGATCTTGGGTTGGTTCAGCCGAGGGCGATGGTTCCGATGAGATCAGATCAGAGGCCGCCCAACTATGATGAGAACGCCCAGTGCGAATTTCATTCTGGAACACCGGGGCATAACATTGAGGGCTGTAGAGCATTCAAGAATGTTGTCCAGGATCTGGTAGACTCCAAGGCTATCAATTTTGCGCCATCACCGAATGTTAATGCCAATCCCATGCCGGCACATGGTCAGGCGATGGTGAGTGCAATTGCTGAAGATTCAGGTCACGCCTATACAGTGGGTGAAGAGACTGATGGTAACTGCGAGTTTGATGGTTGGATAAAGCCGTGCGTACCAGGAAGCTGGAAGGCCTAAACAAGATCATCACTGACACTCGTCCGGAAGAGTAATATTTCTTGTTTTCAGTTTATATGCATGGAAGCCATATGTGTTGCCCGACACGTAATGGTTCATTGTAAGGGCCACCTTATGTTCATAAATTTGCATTTTCTGCATCATTAATAAATGGATGTTTTTCAGTCAAAAAGCGGTGTTCCCTGTTTTTCATTTATTTTTGCAGTTTAAAAACAAATAAAAATGGCAATGTTTGTTTTCATTTTTCTTTTTTGATTTGTCTCGTCCCGAATTCAAAAATAATTCTCCGGATCTCGTTGATAACAATTTGGTTACACCTCGTATGACTTCGACAATCCGAGCGATCAGGCTGAAGAAGAAGGCGAAGAAGACTGTGATCTGCTGGAATTAACCAGGTTGTTTAAACAAGAGGAGAAGGTGATTCAGCCGCACGAGGAGCGGGTTGAGGTTGTTATTCCAAGCACTGCCGAGGTCAGGAAGGAAGTGAAAATTGTGGCCGCTTCAGAGGCGAGTCGAGAGCAGAATGGTAGTCCTATTGAAGGAAGCACGTAGATGCCTTCACCTGGTCGTGTCAAGATACGTCAGGGTCGGATACCGGTGTCGTTATGCACAAGCTACCATGGAGAGAAGACTGTCCTCCAGAGAAACAGAACGCCAGTGCCTGTATCAGAGAGCCATGGTGACTTTGTTTCATGATATGATTTATCATGAAATTGAATGCTATGCTATGACATGATAGCAAAGTCCTAAACAGGAGAGGGGCATCTGGCAGACCGGGGCAAGTCGGTTGACGGGTTGAGACTATTCAAGCTGAGGTTGAATTCAGATAAGCGCACTATCAGAGTGCGGTCCGGTAAGATGATTGGGGTTCATTGTAAGGGAGGAATCGAGGTTGATCCTGCTTACAAAAAAAAAAAAAAAAAAAAAAGAACAATAAGAGAAACGCCTGAACCGAGAAAGAAAAAGAGAGGTTCGTGGTTTCATAGATAGATTGAACTACCTGTCATGGTTCACATCTCACCTGACAGTCACGTGCGAACCTATATTCAAGATGAAGAAAGATCAAACGGTCAGGTGAAATAATGATTGCCAAGGGGCATTGAAAAATAAAAGAAAAGTTGCAAGAACCTCTGATTCTGATGCCTCCTGCGGAAGGAACAATTGTTAATCTGGTATTTGACGGCCTTCAAGGGGTCTACGAGGTGTATTGGGTCAGCATGACGCGTCTTGTCGAAAAGAGCATGCAATTTACCTTAGCAAAAAGTTTGTCGACTGTGAAACAATACATTCACTGTTCGAGAAAACTTGTTGTACTTTGGCATAGGCTGCTCGCCGACTGAGACAGTTTATGCTGGTTCATACCACTTTGTGGATTTCCGAGATGGATCCGATCAAGTATGGGTTTGAGAATCCAGCATCGACCGGACGGGTTGTGAAAAGGCGAAAGAATGTTGACTGATTTGTGACACTCTCAGAAAGCAATCGGGGAGTGTACTGTCTGATTACCTTGCCCAACAACCCTTGGAGGATTATCAACCGATGAAGTTTGAGTTCCCTGATGAGGACATCTCGAGGTGCTCTAATCGGAAGATTGAGAGTAACCGATCCCGGAGGAGGGGCCTGACCCAAATCCGAACGGATTCTGATGTCTGATGGGGAGGTTAAGGTGAAGGAGCTTTTGTTGCCCAGATAACATTCGAATGCACCGATGGTGTGATTGAGTAGGAAGCTTGTATCCTGGGTATCGAACGTCGATGCGCCCATCTACTGGGGCAACTCCTTTCTCATTGGTATATGGGATGGAAGCGGTATTACCTGTTGAGGTTCAGATTCCCTCTTTGAGAGTCCTGATGGACGTCAAGTTGCAAGAGGCTGAATGGGTAAGAACCCGGTATGAAGGGTTGAGCCTGATAGAGGAAAAGAGGCTAGCAGCCATCTATCAGGGGCAGTTATATTAGCAGGGAATGAAGCGTGCTCTTGACAAGAAAGTACGACCTCGGGTATATCACGTGGGTGATATGGTGCTGAAAAGGATCCTTCCTCCTCAAAACGATCGAAGGGGCAAATGGACACCGAATTATGAAGGTCCATTCGTGGTCAAGAAGGTCTTCTCTGGCGGAGCCTTGTTGTTAACGACCATGGACGGCGAAGATTTTCCATCCCCTGTGAATGCGGACGCAGTTAAAAAATACTTCGTATAAAAGAGACCCGCTGGACGAAAAGAACAAAATAGTCCAGGCAAAAATGGGCATCCCGGCGAACCAAAAACAGAAAGAAAGGTTCGGGCAAAAATTAGGGATAAAAGGAAAAATGTACACCCGGCAAGTCGAAAACCTGAAAAGGCGACTTGGGCAAAAAAGGGTATCCCGGTGGACTGAAAACCCGAAAGGGCGGTCCAGGCAAAAGAGGGATTGAAACGAACAACTGCGTCCAGCATGATCGTTTGCGCTTTGGTTAAGGCATCATGGATAATACCCGGTAGGGATCAGTTGGAATCGTCTTGTTCAGAAGGCAGAAAGCATGGATAGTCTGAGGACATACGGGGTGTAACCGAGTTGGAACTCGATGAGATCACGGGTTTCACATTGCCATTAGGATAGATTTTTCCTTTTGTGCAATTACCTCTTTTCAGGAATTGCTTCCTTTGTATTGCTCGGGGTGAGCCACCCACTTTTCAATCAATAAAATGCATATTCAGTCAAATAATTTTGTTTTTGTTTTTCATTACCGCTTTGATTGCAAAAACATCCAGATTATTTTGATAAAGAATTTTGCATTTTAAAACATACAGGTTTCCTTCCAATGCATGTTTATAAGATTGAAAGCTGGAAATCTTATTCGGAAGGTTGAGTGACCCGAGTGTTGAAATCTTGACACGCCTGGGGCACGGTTTTATCTAACGATCTGTTTTGCAGGAACTGTTAGATATTTTCACTCACTTGCAGGTTGTGATGCGGAAGCTTTGTAATAGATCCCCAGAGAGTTCGCTCAGTGAAAGGATGACGAAGACGTTGAGACGTACGATGATCCTTAATGTTAATCAAGAAGACTCTTCAAAGTCGGAAGATTTGAAAGTCTGTTGAAATTCCCCGCAGAGTCCGATCAGGGACGAGTGCGTGAAGAAGGAACGGAGAGACGACGTTGAGACGGTCGACGACCTTTGGAATTAACCAAGAAGACTCTTCAAGGATGGAAGATTGAAATTTCTGTATGAACCCAGGAGTACGTCTCTCGTCGAGCGCGGAGCGACTTGGAATACAAGATGATGGAGCAGAAAAGGTCCAGACGAGTCTGGGAGTTCTCAAAAGTGGAAAGCTGATACGAGATTGGGAGGTAGATGCCGTGGTTCGACGAGTCGATGGGTGTTCTATACCAACTTTTCTCATTTCCCAGCTAGGTCCCCAAGCAGAGTTATAGGACTAGCTCCCCAGCAGACTCAAGGTCTGTGAACTTCTCCAGCCGAGTCAAGATGGTTACCCGGCAGGTTTACAACGGTGTTTCCTCAGCGGCCAGGTCTGAAGGTTGTTATCCCCGAGTGGAGCGGGTCCAACGAAATATATCTCCAGCAGTTCCCCGAGTGGAGCGGGTTCATATGAAATATATCTCCAGCAGTGTTCATCCTACCAGTGGATTGAACGAGTTCCCGTAGCGGACGGATGTTTGCATCTCCAGCTGAGTTGATTCTACCTATGGATTGCAGGGGTTGTCCCCAGCGGAGTGGCATTTGTTTCCCTAGCAGGGTCAGGATAGTCATCCCCAACGGGTGTCAAATCAATGTTTCCCCAGTCGCCGGGCCTGGAGGTTGCTGTTTCCCCTAGCAGGGTCTCTGTGAGAATTTCCCCAGTGAAGTCGTCAGGTATCTGTGAGGGTTCTCAAAGCAGAGTCGGGATTGATATCCCCAGCAAGTCAAAGATTGTTGTATCCCCACAGAGTGTTGGTGGTGTTTATCCCCAACGGTTTCTCGAGTAGGATTGGGTGCAAAGGAGGTTCTTCCCCAGCAAGGGTTGCCTTATTCCCAGCAACAGTGCTATTCCCCAGCAGGGTGGAGATCGGAGTATTGACGGGTTCCTCAGCAGAGTGTCTCGTGCTCCCCAGAAGAGTCCCTTGAGGGGGATACTTTTTATGCATTCATCATGTAAAATAAAGCATAGCATATTGCATAGAAAAAATAATAATAAATCGCGTAGCATTTCCATAATTATGGAGCATTACGCAGAAAAATCAATCATTCATCATTGCAAGCATAAGCTAGTCTCAGACCGTGGTTATTGTTTGAGAGGTGGTTTGCCCAGAGGTGAAGATGTTACTCCGAAGAGTTTAGCCTCATGATTGGATCAGAGATGTACCCCAGTAGTGCGATACTGGAGGGAGCTTTTCCGTCGGACCGAGATGGGGATGAAGATTGGAGAATGTTACGCGATCAGCGCGATTCGAGCCGTGGTTACCGCTTGAGGATTGGTTTTGCCGGACAGTGAAGACGATATTCCGAGGAGTTTAGCATTGTGAGTTTGGAACAACAGTATTTCCCAGTCATCAGTAAGTGTCTGGTCGAGCTTTCTTTGGTGTCCTGTAAACATCATCATTCGATGTCCAGTAAACGTCGAGTTATTTCCCAGTCATTGTTTAATGTCTGGTCGATCATTGTGTGATGCCTGTCAACATCATTGTTTGATGTCCTGTCAACATCCTTGTTTGATGTCCTGTCAACATCCTTGTTTGATGTCCTGTCAACATCATTGTTTAATGTCTGGTCGATCATTGTGTGATGCCTGTCAAC